>NC_044365.1:29175649-29263149 GCF_007364275.1 Archocentrus centrarchus
TAGGACAGCTTAATGGGCCTGGCCTCTTTGACTCATCCAGCTAAGCGATCAGAGAGAGAGTAATTGAGGGCAAGCCAAAGGCTAAACTATCTTTTGTACATTCACTATATTATTCTGTTACCTCTGTTCTGAGATGGAAATTATCCTCTGTATGTGATGAGCGCAATGCTTTGAATAATTACTGGATATTTTGGTTGAGTTAACATGGTTCTGTGGGTGAGAACAGGAGTTTCACACCGTAGCTATGGTCACCCATCTTTTCATGTAAGTTCACAGACATGTATACGAGCACCAACCCACATTTTTATGATTTTAGGCCTCCTTTGGAAATCTTTGATAACAAGGAGGCAAGACGCTAACTGAAAGGGGGGGAAAAGTCATTAAAATTCACAGGCTGATCTACATGGAAGGCCACTGTTTCTATTAAAATAAACCAAACCCAATCATGACAAAGATAAGAGAAAATGAAAATAACTCTAAGAGCTAAACACAAGCTCCAACAGCACACATAGTTTTCCATGAAACAGCTCCTAAAAGTTTTTCCCTAGCTTCTAAAGTGTTGGCCTAAATATCATTTTGTAGCTCTTTCCATACTAATAATCAACTGTTTTGTATCCCCTGCAGCCTCCAAACTTGTGTTTACCACCAGGCTCCCTGCTCCTCAGCATTCATTATGTCATGTAAAATTAACGAGAAAAACCCCCAGTCACAGTTCCTGCCAATTCAGCACACTACTTCCATCAGAGGGGAGAAACTACTGAAAAACTGCTGTATTTCTTCAGATGCTGCAATGTGTACTTAGTGTTTATGTGTAAGTGCATACTGTATATGTGTTCACATCAAAGTCAACTGCAAAGTGATGTATGTTACCTACTGCAATGCACTGTTGTAGATTTTTTTTTTCTTTCAAAATTATCCAACTGACACTCAGACCCAGAGACTGAAACACTCAAAGCTCAATTTCCTCCTATTTCTCTTGGAATGTTGTAAATTTAATTGACTGGACGTGATCTGTAAATCAAAATTCTGTCTACATAAGGTGTCATACTTGTGACAGTGCTTATTAGGATGAAGTCGTGAGGTTAAAAGCTACCTGCTGAAGTCAAGGGACAGGATTGTGTCAAGGTACAAATCTGGCATTGGAACAACCAGTACTCTTCCTAGAGCTGGCTGTCTGACCAACCAAAGAAACTGCCAGAAAAGGGCCTAGGTACATAGAGTACCAGTCAAAGGTTTGGACACACAGACCCATTCATATGAATAGATAAGTGTATTACAAATGTGCTACAACCAAGTACCATAAGTTAAATAAATAAATCTGCAGATTTGCTTGAAATATTGGTTGTAGATTAATTTTCCTTGCCTCACTGTTTAATCTGCTAACGTTTTGAATGTACCGTTAAAAAAAATCTTTCCATATTTTTTCATTCCTGTGTGTCACTTCTTTGCACTCTTTTTTTCTCTTCTGTTTTGGAAATCCTTCATCTAACTGTCTCCTCTGCCCTCTTCATGGAGTAAAGACATTGCGGAGATCCTTTCCTCTCAGCCACTATTGATTCACAGCTCAGTTTACTGAAGTCAATAAATCACCAATTGGATCAAGTGGAGACTAGAGGATGTGAAGGAAAAGGAGAGGGGAGACATAAAAGACAGACAAAGACTAAAAAAGAGAAAGTTGTGATATCAATAATGAAAAAATGAAGAATTAAATTCAGTGATTCTGCAACAGCCCAGATTGACAAAAGACCTTCAGAATCCTTCAAAGATGTAACAGACTCTAGGCTGAAAATCTATTAGCACATCAAGGTCTCACAGACTTTGATTTTATATAGAAAATGTACAGAGTCATCATGGACTTGGGGGATTTGCTCAATACCGGCTAAGAGTAAATTAAAATAGACACCAGAATAAAAGTACCTGGGCTGTGTGTTTGTCGGGTGCTCTGATCCTTATTGACTGGCCTGGGGAAATGATTTTGCTTGATGGAGGAGATTGTGCTCAGATAGAGAGAGAGGGACAGGGGCATGATGGAGCTATCAGAGCTGGACTATCTCTCCAAGTTACTGTAATTTCATACAGGTGCCCCCCCCCCCCCCCCCCCAACACACACACACACACACACACACACACACATACACACACTTAGATACGGACCATCTTCCAAAAGACAGACAGCGGTGTCTGGCATCATTAACCTGGCGTCTTCCTAATTCTGACAGATTGAGGCTGCTGCATGTGTTATCACTCCCTTCATATCTCTCTTTTTCTCTCTGTTTGTTACAGTATGTGTCGCCTCTATATATGGTGATGTTGTTGTTGTGTCTGAGCTCTTGCTATGTGAGCAACTTTTTATTAAATTCTGCCGACTGGAAAAGAGATCTGGTGTGTTGTTCTCATTAGCTCCGAGGCATTGGTGCGGGGTTGACCCTTACCTCCGAGGTGATAGGTTCCTCCCGTGGTGATGGTGAGAGGTGAGACGGAGCGCACGGCAGACACTTCCTCGCCATCTATCGTCAGCATAGCAAAGTTCTCCTTGGCAACCAAACGTATTGCGTGCCACTGGCCGTCATTGAGGCCCGAACCTGGGAAAAGCAATAAGGCAAAAGTATTTGTGTAAATCCGTGGATAAAATAAAAAAAATTGCTCACAAAAAAAAAAATAAAAAAAAAAAAAATAAAAAAAAAAAAAAAAAAAAAAAAAAGGCCCACCACACAAAATTCAATACTGGTTATTTTTACCCCAGTAGGTCCAAGTTATTTTTTTAATAGTAGAATATAAAAGAATGTGTAAGGCCCTGACTGGGATTTGTCAATAAGACAATTGGCTGGGTGAGAGGTATGTGAGTGATTCATTCTGTTATGTGTGGCTATCCCTCTCTGTTTCCTCTCTACTTTTATATTCAGCATATTTTTTCTCCACAACAATGGCACTCCTGTATGCCTGCTGAATGTGATTCCAGCAGAGTTCAGTGCTATCGAGGATCATCCTCCTTCCTCTATTTCACTTTCCCCTCACTTCTGCGCACAGTCACACACGCAAGTCCGTGCCCCTCAATTCTTCTTCCTTTCTCTTTTGTTCTCTCACTCTCTCTTTCTCTGCCTCCCTTTTATAGTCTCAAGGCCTGTGTGACTGAACTCCATTAAGTCTCACAGAACCCTGTTTGCCGGGTATCCAAATGCATGTGTACGCATTCTTTACGTGCCTGCAACTTTGAGTACTTTCTGAAAGTGCACGAGGCTGTAATGTGTTGCGCTGTCTGCATGTGTCAGTGGGCTCTGTGTGTGTTTCGCGCATGCAAGTTTTGTGCCCTCCTTTCTTCTCTCTTCTCTTGTAGCTGTGCTCCATTAAATATGAGTGATGTTTTGGAAAGGGACATTACTACTGGAGCTGAGAGAGAAGCCAGCTCCCTTTCATTGCCCTCTCCTCTATACATCACCTCTTACTGACACCAATCTCTATTCATCCTTTCCTCCTCATCTCGATCTCTATCCCTGATTCTTCTGTCTCTTTGTCTTTATTTCCCTTCCTCTACTTCTGCATTTAAGTTTTTCCTTTTTTTTTCTTTCTGTCTTGGTACTTCTCTCAGTTTGTGGCCATCTGCTGCAGTGTCTTTCTTTTTCAATTGGTCTGAGCACACCGCTTCACTGATTGTAATACATCGATAGCTGGTGAGGACATTGTAGCGAAGTTCAAGGTACGGTCATGTGTAAATCAGTCTTGGCCGAGTACGCATACTCATGGATCTGCATGCATGTCAATACGCACACTTGCGCATAGAGAGTGGGCAAGCTTCTCTCGGTTTGCTTTTTTGTGTGGCAGTTTCCGTGTGAGTCACCACTGTCTGCAAGACACACTCACATTATTTACTTCTTCCCAGAATGCACTCAAAGACCCCGGCTTTCATAACAGCAGGAAGTCCACACTAATTAATCTTCATCAGCAGGGTGGCCATGTGTGAGTGCGCTTGTATGCCTTTGTGCGATCGAGGTTGCGACCAAAGAAATTAAGGGCCAAGATGGTCACTTGCTGAGAGCTGTGACCACAGCAGCTATGCTCAGGGCAACGCTGGTTAAACGTGCACAAATACACACTTGCATGCACGTTTAACCAGTACACATAACAAACTTTTATCAAAAACAAACAAAAAAAAACTACTAGCTCTAACAGAGAGAAAACCACAATGATCATGTTAACAACGCTCTTTTTTTGAGAGGCCATGAATCCAAAAGTAATCACACAAAAATTAGAGGACAGTGTCTGCTTTGTCCGAGTGATAACTAAAAAAAGTTACTTCTGGCAGAAATCGACCTTGATAACCTCCTTCAGTGACAATCACATTTCTGCCTGTATATTGGTTTGATGTAATCACCACCGAGCTCTCTCCTCCATCCTGTCCCACTCTCTATAACCTCTTGAATGTAATGGAAAATAGATACTGTATAACCTTGTGTTCCCTCATCTGTTTTACATCACCTGCAATAGCTTTGAATGATGAGCTTATCAGTGATAGCAGTGTAACTGAACCTTCACACTCATGCACAAACAGACAAGTGCATGCTGAAAACCTCATCCTCAAATATATGATCCGCTCTCTCTCTCTCTCCCTCTCTCTCTCTGTGTCTCTCTTTTTTTCTCTGTCAAAAACACCAGAAACACCGGCTAAAGTCATGCACATACTGGCTGTCTGCCACAGATAAAAAGAGCAAATATGATGAAGGAGGAAGAGAATCAGTCAGATTTAACTTGATAAAGTTGCAACTTGCTTTGGAGTTATCATTTAAATGTAGGGTCTGATAATACACTGACGAGCTGACCAGTTACTTTACTTGGTTTTGGTTTTCTGTGAAATGAAAATTGAACTTAGGATTCATTTATATTATATCACATGTCATCTTCATAATTTTTACCACCCTTACCTTGTTAGTTTCTGTTGGGGAACCAACTTTTAAGGTCACATAAAAACATCCACCCTCCCAACGTTTTAGTTTTCATTTCCATCCAAAGAAATGTAACATTCATTATTCATGTCAACAACTGAATTAATTCAATGCACATCTTAAAGGTGTGTGTACTCTGTAGCCATTGACCATCTGCATAGACAAGACACCATCTGTATAAATATGATAAACAATGTTTATGAGAAACTATGTTTAATTAATGTTCTGCAATATTAGTTTGATGTCATTTTGGAAAAAAAAAAGAGAGAGAGAGTGTGGATAAACATGTATAAATGGCTTTCGACATTGCATCATGTCCATAGCTGTGCAGTGGTAGGCTTATGCAACACCTGGAGTTGCAGTTTTGGTATTGCAGTTCTATCTGTGATGTGTGCTGAAGAGCTGAGCTGACCACAGATGAGGGGCAAGACTAGGAATGACTTCTGGGGTGACATGGTGGTAAACCAGGGGTTAGAACTGAGGAATCCAAAGACTGAAATCCAACAGTGACAAAGTGGTTGGTGTTATTATTCTTGCCTTTATTATTATTTATTCTGCCTCAAATAGCCTATAAAATGTCATAAAATACTGAGATCTCTATTAAACTGTTCCAAATCCAAATACAACCACAGATGTTTACAACAAGAAGTGTGAGATATTCAAGGTGCATTTTTTAGGCCATTTTCCTAAATACAACCTAAATAATAAGCAAAACTGTTGCACAAACATTCTCTGTTAAATAACTAATTGATGCTACCGCTCGTCTATTCCTGCTATAAATTAGCCTGCATTATTTTAGTGTGTGTAATGTAAGCAAATGGAACTCAATCATCATCTAAATTTGAACAGCAGCACTTTAAATACCGATCCATTAAACTGAACAAAAATCACCACTAAGAGATAACAACTTTTTTTGTGTGTAAATTACTGTCAATTCAAAAAAATATTTCAGAAATTCCAACCAACAAACAAAGCCTGCTGCAGCTTACTGAAAACGCTTTTCACTGAAAACTTCATCTTCTATGATATTTCAAGATGAGCAACAGACTGACAGGCACAGAAAGAAAAAGTGACAGCAATTACAGCGGAGTTTGAAGCGACTGAGAATGAACAGAGGAAAATGGAGGAGGAGGATAAGAGACTGATTTCAGGTATGGAAATCACAGACTTGGTAATTTTAGAAAATCTTGAAAGAACTGTAAATAAATTATTAGCCTTCATGTTTCTAGTATAAACAGCAGAACTGCCAGTCCTGGGTTCAAGTGACAACCAGAGAGGGTATGGTGCAGGAGCACAAGAAGGATATGACAGTTCTGAGTGAAGACCTGGATAGACGACTGAACAGGAGCTCACCAATAACAAAGGATAAAATATAGATGACGAATACAGGCATTTTGATGAGACTACAGAAGACATACATACCTGCATGTCTACTTCCAAACAATAACAATCTAAATATAGAAATCTGTGACAGTTTTCTTTATGTTCCCAGGAAAATATCCACCTTAGCTAGTGTTTCAATCATGTGTTTATCTTTCAAAGATTGCTTTCTGTGCTGGTTTGGCCACTTCAGGAAAGACTGACCCATTTGGTTCATTAGACTACAGTCTTCAAACATATTTGCAAGGCATAAAATCCAACTACAAGTATGCAGTGCCACAAGAATCATCATGCAACTGTTGTAACAGACAAGGCTGAGCTTTCCAGTTCTCTGCTGGTGCAGGTATCTTTCAAGCACCTGTCAAGGGAGCCTATTGAACACCTCAAGTGGTTTCTGACAAGTGTTTTGTGAAATTCACAATTCCTTTTAAAATTTATTAATTATATATAAGCCCACTCCAGCTTCCTCCCCCAGTCCAAAGACACGCAATTAGTGGGCTTAGGCTAACTGGTGATTCTAAATTGTCCATAGGAGTGCAAATGATAGCCTGTCCCTCTGAGTTAGCCCTGTGACAGACTGGTGACCTATCCAGGGGGTACCCTGCCTCTCACCCTATGGCAGCTGGGATGGGCTCCAGGCCACCGTGACCCTGAATTGGATAAGCGGAAGAAGACAGATGGATGGATGGACGGACATAGAAGCACAACATGGTCAGATTCCTGCTTATGCAACAGATCTGGTGATTCATTATTTCAGCAGCCAGCCTCTCTGATCGTCTGATCAGAGTCTTGTGACTGTTCTTATTTTTAAATCAAGGACTGTCCCTGCTTTTGAGACTTTGCTTCAACTTTGGAACAGCTTTCCATTAGTTCAGCTCTGGTTTGTTCAGAAAGACTGTTAAATACTCATTTTTTAGAGTGTTGTAGTTTAGCTTTTCCTTGACCATTCACCCATTACTTTGGCTATAGATGCTTGTATCTAAGTACACTATATGGACAAGAGAACTGGGCCACCTACACATTACACCTAGAGGAGCTGCTTGGCCACGGAGCCCATGAAGGTCTCCAGTGCACATTTTTTTGAGCTGATGTTAATGCCAGAGGAGGTTTGAAACTCTGCACTTAGCAAGTAAGCAGAGTTTGTGGCTGAGTTGCTGTGGTTCCTAAACAGTTCCCCTTTGCAATGATACCGCTTACTTTTAATGATTTCTTTCAACTTTTCTTTTTCCAAGATGGAATGATTGTACAGCATACATCTTTCATAACTTTCAAAAACAAGAATTGGTTGCTAAGTTTTAATTTTAGTTCAGATTTTCTCTAATCCATGCAGGTCAAAAGTATACATAGAGACCCAAATAATAAATTCACTCACTTAAATCTTTTAATAAGTGGTGCTGAAGGTTGTTTACCTCGGGTTACTGATCATGATTGACTGCAACTGGTAGTCTCTCTTTCCAGTACAATAAACATTTTTTGACAGCACTAACTGGATTGACCTATACTCCAAAAGTCCAAGAAACTCTGAAGAAGGAGAACTACAGATTTACACAAGCTGGGAAGGTCTCTTGGAGTCATTTCTAAATAACTTCAGATTCAAAGATCACCAGTTCAAACAACTGTAAGTAAAAGTTGTTAGAAGCATCATCACTTTGCCAAGGTCTGGAAGAAGACCCAAACTGCCACTTTCAGATGAGAGGAAATTGGTTAGGATGTTCAGGAACAACCCAAGAACCACCAAGGCCCAAGCCTGCCATAAAGTGGAAAATGCTGGAACACCAGCATCACTGCCCACAGTGAAGCAAGTTTTGTATCACCATGGACTGAGAGGAGGTCGACCAAGAAAGAAGCCCCCTGCACCAAGCTCAACTGAAATTTGCAGCTGTCCACATGGACAAGCCAAATGCATTCTGAAGAAAAGTTTTATCTTCAGATGAGACAAAGATTGAACTATTTTGCCATAATGACAAGAGGTGAGGTGACATAAGGTAACATGAGGAACAGTGTGTTTTATGTAGACCATGTAAAACATGATCTACATAAAACAAATTACCTTTTTTAAAAAATCTATAAATATAAAACTGTATAAAAGTTATTGTTGGTTGCTAAAGATGACAACTGTGGACAAGACTCACTGCATCGTGCACACTTTTAGACCACACCGACATTGTCCCTTCATAGATGCCTGTAGTCATAGTAACAAGAGAACTTTTACAGATGTCACGCTACATACTGAGGTCCAAATTGTACCAACATATTCAAGTCCCGAGTGAACCAATGAAGTTAAGTCCTTTAACTGCTGCAGCCTGACCTTGGAGCTAAAGGTTGTTAAAGATTAGCTGAAGGAAAACCAGTATGAGTGTTTATATTAACAGCTCTCCAGCAGTGCACAGTTTAGGTCTTTTAGAGACCTGCATGACCATGAGAAGTCTTCCATTACCCACACAGTTACTCTGACTGCAGTTGTGCCAGAGAGAGACACGGGCTCAGGCAGTAAAGAGCAAAAGAAAATCTTGCAAAGCAGAAAGGGTCAAGTCAGTGCACAGACAAATGGACAGACAAACAGCACCACACTGCCAGGATAAGCGCTATCACAAAGTTTCAAGATTGGCTTACACCCTGCTGACCAAGACCAAGACCAGGAGAGAGCCTGCAAGCTTTAAAAGTGTGCATATTTTATTTGTTGGTATTTGTACACATTTCATACACCAAGCATAACAGACTAACATTATAACTGCCTGCCTGATATTGTGTTGGTCCCCCTTTTGCTGCCAAACAGCCCTGACCTGTCAAGGCATGGACTCCACTAGACTCCTGAAGGTGTGTTGTGGTATCTGGCACCAAGATGTTAGCAACAGATCCTTTAAGTCCCGTAACTTGCAAGGATAAGACTTGTTTTTACAACACATCCCAGAGATGCTCAATTGGACTGAGATCTGGGAAATTTAGAGGCCAAGTTAATGTCTCGAACTAATTGTTGTGCTCCTCAAACCATTCCTGAACCATTTTTGCTTTGTGGCAGAGTGCATTATCCTGCTGAAAGAGGCCACGGCCATCAGGGAACACTGTTTCCATAAAAGGGTGAACATGGTCTGCAACAATGCTTGGGCAGATGGTACATGTCAAAGTAACACCCACATGGTTGGCAGGACCCAAGATTTCCAAGCAGAACATTGCCCAAAGCATCACATTGCCTCTGCTGGCTTGCCTTCTTCCCATACTTCTATTGTTGCCAGGTGTACCCCAGGTAAGTGATGCACACGCACTCAGCCATCCACGTGATGTAAAAGAAAATGTGATTCATCAGACCAGGCCGCCTTCTTCCATTGTTCCATGGTCCAGTTTTGATGTTCATGTGCTCATTGTTGGTACTTTTGGCAGAGGACAGGGTCAGCATGGGCACTCTGACTGGTCTGTTGCTATGCAGCCCCATATACAACAAACTATGATGCACTGTGTATTCTGACACTGTTCTATCAGAACCAGCACTAACTTTTTCAGCATTTTGAGCTACAGTAGCTCGTGTGTTGGATTGGACCACATGGGCCAGTCCTTGGTCCACTTTTGATAGATACTTCTTGTTGTGCTTCTAATACATCAACTTTGGGGATAAAATGTTTGCTTGCTTCCTAATGTATTCCACCCACTATCAGGTGCCATGATGATAAGAGAAACTAGTGTTATTCACTTCACCAGTCAGTGGTCATAATGTTATGCTTGATTGGAGTAGATTTCATCTATATTTGCCACTGAGGCCAATGACAGATAACAGAGAGGCAGTCAGCCTTACAAGTCAGTATAGGAAAAAAATATTACAAATATGATAAAAAAGAAGGAAAAAAATTAGTAATTCAGATTGACATGCCCATGCAATTCATAAACTTGCCTTGTGCTGTTCTTTCTTTTGAGAAAGGTCAAATTGATTAAATTCTTTTTAAAGGGATTCAAACTGAATGAGAAAAAAAAATGTAACTTGACTGCAGTAATGCACTTTGCAGTTAATGAAAAGACCAGCATAAAGTGTTGTTTGTATTTTTGTGTGTAAAGGCTTATTTTTATAGTTTTGTGTGTGCGTGTGTATGTGTGTTTACAAATGGACAAATAAATTAAAATGACTCTAGCCTCTTAAATATCTAAAAAACAAGTAGGAAGCTGACACATTTTACACGATCATAACCTGACTCAGGAAGATGGTGACTAATTCATAAACAAAGAATGAGCTCATGTAGAGACTGATACACATATCAGAGAGTAATAACAGTTATCACTACAGTAGAAAAAGCAAAACATACACGAAAACACACAGAAAAGAACAACATTATTTATGGCTGTCAGTTTTATTTTTCCTCTATCTCAGGCCTCTAAGGAACATGTTAGGAATGCAATGTGCAACAAATCTTTTGGAGACTAGGTCATGTAAAGGTTTATAAATATCATATGTCCTCATATCATCCTCTTTTCTAGTTACCTTCCCCTTCTCCTCTCTCCTACGTACTTCTGTTCTAAACTATTTTTCTTGTAAATCCCTTTCTCTCCTCTCCTTACTGTGTTTTTTTTTTTCTTTCTTTACACCCTGTCCTTGATGAGAAGGTGAGAGAAGTTTTTTTTATTCATTTGTGTTGAGCGAACAATACTTAGTTAATTGTTTGTTTTTCTTTTGAGCCATGGCATCCCTCCCTAGTGAGGGTTCACCTTCCCTGTCAATCAGATGCGGGGTTGGACTGGTGGCTGCCCCACAGTATACTGTAGAGCACGTTCTTTTGGTTGTAGAAGAACAGGCTGGTCTTGAAAACATCACTTCATGGTTCTCGGATCAACAAGACCATCGTTGTCTTTGTCTGAGAGAAACATTTATTCCACTTGTTGTTTGAGAGAGGTGTTTACTTCTATTCTTGGCCATCTCACCTTTATTATTATTATTATTAGTATTATTATTATTTAACAGCAACCTGCAAACAGCACAACACAAAATGGCAGAGGCCACAACCGGTACTCCAAAAGCTGATACGCTACATGCTGAATGACGAGATGAAAGGCAGGATCTCTGCTAAGCAGGGAGGAGTAGTTTTGGAGGAAAATGAAGGTGATGGGAAGACAGTAGCAGTGACAGGTGTGACTGAGAATCACGATATGACTTCTGGCTGTTTGAATGTTGAAAATGAGGAAGAGGACAAGTTTGAGAATGACTCTTTGTCACAGAGTGTCTTAGGATCAGCATAAGCAGTCATATTTCTCACAGGGTTTCAGCTATTTTTTAGCTTTTTAAAAAATTTTTTTTTAGATGCAACCTTCAGTCACTGGAAGTCACAGACTTCTCCCAGATATTGATTGATTGATTAAATCTGTTCTAAAGATAAGGACAGTGGTTGAACAACTGAGCAAATAAAAAGATTTGATTTAAAAAAGATACTAACTAAACTGAGGAAGGAAAAAAACAAGGCAAAACTGTTCTAAAAGCACAGTAAAACGTCTGAAGCACGGAAGGCGGCATTCCCTTGGAAGGGATTCACTGTCCTCGTTCTCTTTTTATTCTTTCTGCTTTGTGTGGCGGTTTTAATAATGGGAACATTGAACATCAATGGGGGTAGAGACAGAGAAAGGCGAGCACTGCTAGCTGAGCTTAGTAAAAATAAAAACATTGATGTGGTCCTTTTATAGAACACACAGCATAGTAGATAATGAAGCTGAATGGGGAATGAGTTGGAGGGGCCAGTGTTTTTTATTAGTCACAGCACTAGTCTTAGTAGCAGTTTTATTTTCTCAGCATCTTCATTTAACAAATGTTTCAATGTGTGAAGTGGAGCAAGGCAGGATCCAAGTTGTGGAAGCACCAATCTAGGATATACTGTTTTTATTCATAAGTGTTTATGCTCATAACTCTGGTACTGACTGTATACAATTATTTCAGAAACTAAATGACAAATTATAACAGTATAACTGTAGCACAGTAGCAATGGTTGGAGAGGGTTGGAATTGTACCTGAGAGGAATACAGGGGGGAAGAGAAGGTCTCGAAAATCTAAAATATGCACATATTTAACAAAATTATTTTCTCAGCTGTTATGAAAGTACCATCTGGAAACGCCAGACCTTTTTTAATATTTGGATTAGACTATCTACTGATATTTTTGTTTTTGTGGAACAACTTGTGATATTTGCTCAACCCAGCATAAAAGTTGAATGAAAGTGGCTTTTTCTTCCTTTTTGTGGCTACGAATTTCATGTTAAAAAATATTCTACGTTTTATTTTGCATTATTATACGCAAAATAATATATAAAAATAGAGAACTGTGTGTTATGTTGATTATTTCTTTTTGTAACAGTGCTTCTTAGCATTAAACATTATACCATTTGAAAGCCTGTTTGTTTCCCCTTAAATGGTGTCACATTTGTGAGGAAAATGCATTTGTGGGTTGGGCAGAAATTATGTGAACTGCACCCATGAACAACTTTCCAAAACATCACTACCAACACCAAACAGGTTATACCAATTTATTAATTCAACAAACAGGGGCGTCAGTAGCATGTGGAAGAACCATACACAGCCACAGCAGCCTAGCATCTCCTGCTCATGCTGGTCACCAGCTTGGTCACACACTGCTGTGGGATGGCATCCCATTCTTCAACCAGCATTTGTGGCAAGTCAGCCAATGTGGTTGTGTTGGTCACTTTGGCATGAATAGAACGCTCAAGCTGATCCCACAAGTGTGCACTGGGGTTGAGGTCAGGACTGCAGGCAGGCCATTCCATCCTTTCCACTCCCAAATTCTGGTGGTAGTCTCTGATAAACCCTGCAATGTGGAGTCAAGCATTGCCATCTTGGAGGATATGGGATGGCCACTGGTTGCAGAATCTCATCTCAATATTTCTCTGTGTTAAGATGTCAGCACCTCAGGTACCAAAAGTTCAAAACAAGAGTCAGCAGCACAATAAGTTGTTATGCTAAAAGTCGGGGCGAGGACTTGGCTGACCTGTCCGTGTTCAAGGAGGAATCAGGCAGGAATGTCACCTTTCTGTGATGCTGTATGCTCTGGCCAAAAAACTCCTCCTAAACCAGCTCAGGCAAGGGCTCACAGAGTTGACTCTGGTGGATGAAGTAATAGCATATGATGATGATGTAAGTCTTTTTAACAGGACGGACAGTTGAACAGAAAGTGGTACAATATAAACATTGTACCACTGTATCATTTTCTGCTAAGGTCAACTGGTCAAAATGTGATGGGCTTTTGCTAGGAGAGTGGAGCAATAAAATGCACCCAACATTACCAGCTGGGCTGCAGTGAAACAGGAAAATGTTGAAATGTTTAGGTGTGTTTCTGGTAAGTGATATTTTACGGAGGAAAAATTGGGTGTCTTTAGTTAAACAAAAACAAAAACAAACAAACAAAAAAAATCAGTGCTCGATTGTCTCTGTGGACTTGGGTCCAGCCCCAGTTGTCCTATATGGAGAGGACTTTGGTTGTCAACAGCCTGGCCTCCTCCATGATTGTCCATTTGTGCAGCAGTGAAGGAACAGGATGAGGCGGAAGGATCGCTGCTATCTTTTTGAGCACCTGAACTGTGTGAATTGGTGAAGAAGGGTTTGTACTGTATGTGGTGGCTGTGAAAGTCTTCAACGAAGCATCATTGGCCAGTGTCCAGGAGTTGAGGTAGTTTGGTGTGTTGGCACCAGGGTTGTCTCCCAGGGAGAACTGGAAGTTCCTGTTCAAATGGAGTGTGGATATCCGGCGTAGAGTGATGCATGGGGCTGTGGCTACAAACAGACATGTGGCACATATAGACGCAAGGGCAGGAAGTCATTGTTTTTTTCTGTCAGGCTGAGGAGATATTGCAACATCTCTGGCATGTGTTAATGTTTGGGCTACTGCAGCCGCACACACCAGTATGTTAGGAGATAAAAGACAAAACGACAAGAGAAAATGTTAATGAAAACTTGAGTCTGACAAAGGAGGATAGCACACAGTGCATCTTATTCAGACAGTACTGCATTGCTTGTGCCTTGAAAAAAAAAATTATTTATTTTGCCTTGGAGTATAAACAAATATATCAGTTTTGTTTATGCACTCCTTTGTTTACATTTGAAAATTTCTTGAATTTGTACCAAAGATACACACATAATGCTGTTTGTGTTTTATCCATTCATTTGTGGAGTTAATGATTTAAAAGAGTTTCAATCTATATTAAAGAAATGATGCAGTATGGTTTGTTCAGATTAATATCTATTTTATTTATTTGGAACTAAAGAATTTAGTATTCCGTTTTGTCTGTTCCTCTGTAACACCTGAAGCTTTTGACTGGTCAGAATTAAGATTTTAGTTTATTATATATGCCTATATTTTTTTATTTAAAATATAGTTGTATAATGTTCTACAGTACATTTATCATGCTCACCTTCTGAAAAGAAATAATAATTACTATTTTATATTTTCCTCTTCTCTCTTCCCTTCTCCTCTCCACCCTGTTTCTACTACATATTGATCCTGTATGTACACTATAAATGAATTTTGTCTGCTATAAATTTATGGGACCCTCCGGCATCCATGAATTTACCCCCTCCCTCCCACCACCACCCATCTCCTCCACTCCTAAATATTCAGCCCTCCAAGGTAATTTGAAGAGCTTTGCATGTTCTCACAGATGGCAATATACCAACCACACAAAGCTCCAGACTATGACATATTAAGCTTTGCCTATACACACACACAAATATACATAAAAATACAAATGCATTTGGACACAGGGGCACACACACACACAGATTCATGGGGAATGAAACAATATAACATTATAATCGGGGGTGCCTGTACTATGTTTTTTTCCCCCCTCAAATCTGTGCCTCAGGCCTTTCCATTATTGTAATACCTTATGCTTCCTGTTCGGACTGTGCAAGTAACCTCATGTGTGACTGATGGCAATTCTGCATCTCAAAAGAACTGATTTTATGACTTCTTGCTGAGTTGATGGCTAAGAACAGATGCATGCAAGTAGATGCACATGCAGAATTTTAACATGGCAAAATATTTAAACTTTGAAGGAGACTAAATCAAATATTTTCTGCTGCCTCTGGCTTTGTCTAATTTTGCAATGAGGCTTACCTCTGACAGGCAATGATTTTGTGGGAAGATATAAGTCCCTGGTTGTATAAATAATGGAAACAAATAGGCTGATTTACAAAAATAATAAAGAGAACAGTCAATAAATGAATTAAAAAAACAAAAACAAGGATGGGAATGCTAAGCAGATGAAAAAGTTATGTTTGCATGACATTAACCAGTTATAAACCTCAGATAGGAAAGACTGTGTTTAGAATGTGAAAAAAAACCCTACAAACAGTTATTTATACTTTAGAGTTAATAAATCAGGATTTATGACACTCAGTATATATATCCTGTTATATTAAAGTTTATCCTGGCACTAATAATGCTTGCTGTAAGCAGTCTTTAAACAGGCAGATGTGGTGGCATTGGCATAAATAATGAGACTGTAAATGTGGAGAAAGTGGTCTGTGTTAACTTTCACTCTGTTTATTTTAATTTTCACTAACTGGTAGATTTCAAAGCCTTGGTTAAGTTTATGAAATATTAGGGTTTTCATATACATTGACATTAAATGCAAGCTTAGATGAGGGGATTCGAGTGCATCACAGTACTGATGCCGAAGGACACTTTGTGCATGTCTCTCATTGAACAACATTATTTAATGAATGAGGAATGGCTCATTTTTACATAAGCAATTCTACATTATGCTATAATCATATAACTAAACAAATGATAATGTGTAGTGGTAAATGGTAAATGGACTGGTGCTTATATAGCACTTTTCTACTCAATTTGAGCACTCAAAGCGCTTTCTTACTGCAAGCCTCATTCATCCATTCACACACATTCATTCAGACAAGTGCTTTTTTTTTATGCCTAATGTTCACCCATTCACACTGATGGAGCTTGGAGCTCAGTATCTTGCCTGAGGATACTTTGACACATGGACAGGAGGAGCCGGGGATCAAACCATTGACCTTCTGTAGCAGTCACATGACCTGTTCTACTTCCTGAGCCTCCTGCGTAGTGGTCTACATCAGTGGTCCCCAACCTTTTTTGAGCCGCGGACCGGTTTAGTGTTAGATAATATTTCCACGGACCGGCTTTTAAGGTGTGGCGAATAAATACGTCAAAATAAATGATACGACCATAACCAAGTGTGATATTTTCTACGTATAATAATAAAAAACGGGAATCCACTTTGTATTCGTATGCAACTCTATCAGCAGCGTTCTCGTAACATCCCGCCTCAACATGAATAACAGGCTCTCTGCCCACAGCGCTCCCTGGTCAGCTGTTAGAGCCATGGTAAAACATGCCTTCAAAATAAGATACACCGCAAAAACAAATACAGTAGAAATCACCTGAGTCGGATTCAAATGGCCCAGTGCAATGGCTTCTGCTTCATCTATGAATTTGCTTCTGCAAATTTTATAATCTGAAATTTTACTCGTAAGTGCAAGTTTGTAGCTTACACTTGCCACGATTGTCCCCGGTGAAATGAACTGATATAAACACTAAAATAATTTCCAGGCGTTGTTAGTGTGTGTGTAGTTGTGCATGAACGAGCCGATGCATGGAAGTGGGCGGACAGGAGCTGAGGAGGGTTTTAGCGCTAAACTCATCCAGTTTATGCGATCACATTTAACTGGAAATTTATTACAATGGGACCAGATTTTTCATCCGAGGTAGGTGAATATCCGACGGATTTATGTGATGATTTTATTGGAATTAATGTTAGAAAAAATCAGGACCTGCAGATGCCATCCAACTAGAGCGAAAACCCGATTTGTGCGACTTCGACTTAGGTGATTTTTACTGTATAAAGCGCATGAAAAATACAACTCACCATAACACTGAATCAGTGTAAGCCCCCTGAGCTTGTTTCTCTGATACTCATTTTTGCTGGCTTCTGGTTTGACTGGGTTCGGCCGATTTCACATGGAGCGTGGCTGCAGAGCCGCGGTGTCAAGCGCTGGAGTCAGTTTGATGGCTGGGTCTACCTCACTGCTATCCCCGGTGTTGATAAATAAAAATGGTAAATGGACTAGTTCTTACATAGCGCTTTTCTACTCTTGTTGAGCACTCAAAAATTTAAAGAAGCGTTATGTAGGTCAACCAACCGATTTCGTTAGACAGGCCTGAAGCTTCTGGGTTTAATTTTAGCGGTGACGTATCATGTGAGCAGAAACGTCTTGACACGTCAAGAGGAAGTCATGGAGGGAAGTAACGGAGCGAATCCGCCCATTTTTCAAAATAAAATATAGTTTAGGCGCAGATAATAAGTAAAACGGAAATAATTTAAGTTATTTATTCTTTATGTGCGGCCCGGTACCAAATGTCCCACGGCCCGGTACCGGTCCACGGCCCGGGGGTTGGGGACCTCTGGTCTACATAACAAACAAAAGATCCCTGGTCCAATCTCGGTAAGAGGCACAAATCCTTTTGGGGGACTGAATCAGGAAGGGCATCAGGTGTAAAAAAAAAAAATAAAAAAAAAATCCACATAAGGGGACGGCTGAAAGTATCTTTTTAAACATTTAAACATAAATGATAAAATTACTAATAATTTGCAAACAATGAGCAGTCATATTAATGATCTGTTAACAAGCTGTTGACTTTTTTTTTTTTTACACAAAAATAACTATTTATTAAACTTGAATTAACATCAAATTTTGATGCTGGTCATTACAGTATAACTAACTTTTTTCTGCCTCCCCAGATGTATTTATGCCTTCTTGTTGCTTGACTCTGTCTAAAGTACAATATGGAGGTGTATAACGCAGAGAGAGATAAATCATACTATCATCTGAGTTTAATTACTAATACTTACATGTTTTGTCTTCTTCTTTCTTTGGCAACTAAACACGAGTATAAAACATATTTCCTTACTTTGTATCACAGGAATCTCAAAGGAAATTAGATTTCTTGGTCTCTGCAAAAGCAGCGGAGACAGTGAGTATTGTTTCCATGGAAACAATGCTGTACCTAATAATTCAATATTTAATCAAGAGGTGATCAGAAGAAAGTGTCTTCACCACATACACTCAAATACCTACCAGCTATCACCTACAGGTACACAGAGACCCTCTTTCATTGGCTTTGGTTTATTGAAAATTTTCATGATGGGTATTGTGGAAATTAAAGGTTTCATTTTAATGTGGACATACGCACACACACACACACACACACACACACACATTGGTTCTGCTGCACGGTCATCAATACAACATTTTTCAGCTGCACTTTAACAAAACTATTAGTTTTGTTCTAAGAAATGAATGATGAGAGTGGGGGGGGGGGGGGGGGGGGGGGGGGGACAGAGTGAGTGACATTGTGGGAAAATTAGAAAATTAACTAGCTATAAACACACTAGCAAAAACATTATTTAAAAGCTCTCCCAAATGCTTCATGTCCCCTTTTGTTTTGCTCTTTATCTGTGTGACTGAGGGATAAGTGGTTGAAATGATGGAAGTTTTCTCGAGGAGCACAGTATGTTTTCAGTGGGCACAACAAACACACACACACACACACACACACACACACAGACACACACACACACACACCTACCTTTCGAATAAAGCAAGATCTACATTGTGCTGGATGGACTTTATTGACCTTGGACCCACACTGGCAAGAATGAGGTTATGAAGATATATGATGATTTTATTCACAAACCTCCTTTCGTCCCTCCCTGTTTCTTGTTTTGCACCTGACCATTTACTTTTCAGAATTAATTACCAGTTTTAAAAGTGCATTAGGCAGCTTTGGCAAAAATCAGAGTGCTGCCTCCGTTACAGCATCAATGAGCCCCAGTGTATTCTACTAGATAACGTCTTACATATATCCAAACGTGGAACACTTGTCTATCAGTTGTTTATCATTATGTAAATGTCTGACACTGATTTTCATGTTTGCCTTATTCTGATCCACTAAGTCCTGAGGGGGAGAAAGAAAAAAATCTCGGTCTAACTGGCTTGTTACAGACCTTTCTCTAATTCAAGCTCTCAGTAACTAAATCTTTGCAGCAATTAATTTGATTTGATGAAAAACATTGTGTGATGGAGCTTTAAATAATAAGTTTCTTGGGGGAAAAATATGCTTGTAATGGAATATCCGGTTAAGGATCTGTATTTAAAATTACACTCATCTGCAGCTATAAAACATACACATTGCTCGTACTGGATTTGGACCACTTTTGCCTTCAGAATTGCCTTAATTCTTCATGGCATAGATTCAACAAAGCACCAGAAACATTCTTCAGAGATTTTTGGTCATACTGATATGATAGCATTACTCAGTTGTGCAAATTTGTTGGCTTCACATGCATCCCACAGTGCTCTATTGGATTGAGATCTGCTAACTGTGGAGGGCATTTGAGTACGGTGATGTCATTGTTATCTTCAAGAAACCGGTTTGAGATGACCTAAGCTTTACGACATGGTGCGTTTTCCCGCTGGAAGCAGCCATCAGGAAATGGGCACACCGTGAAGGAAAGACATGGTCAGTCAATACTATGGGGCCTACAGTGTGCCAAGAAAATATCCCCCACACCATGACACCACCAGCAGCACCCTGAACTGCAAATACAAGGCCAGATGGATTCATGTTTTCACATTGTTGATACCAAACTCTGACCCGACCATCTGACTGTCACAGCAGGAATTGAGACTCAACAGACCAGGCAACACTTTTCAATCACTAGGCTAGACAACTTTTCCCAGTCTTCTATTGTCCAAATTTGGTGAGCTTGAGTGAACTGTAGCCTCAACTTCCTGTTCTTAGCTGACAGCACTGGAACCTTGTGTGGTCTTCTGCTGTTGTAGCCCATCTGTTTCAGGAGTCAGCATAGATGTTCAGAGATGCTTTTCTGCATACAGTGGGAGTAATAATTATTTGATCCCCTGCTGAATTTGTAAGTTTGCTCTCTTCCAAAGAAACGAAATCTCTCATTTTTATAGTAGTTTATTTCTAAAAGAGCGAGACAGCATATCAACCAGTAATCCAGAAAAAAAAACACATTACATAAAAGCCCTTTAATTTGCATGCCACTGAGTGAAATAAGTATTTGATCCCCAAGCAAAACATGACTTAGTACTTGGTGGAGAAAACCTTGTTGGCAAGTAAGACATTTCTTGTAGTTGGTCACCAGATTTGCACGTGGCCCACTCTTCTTGAAACTCTCTAAATCCTTTAGGTTTCTTGGTTGCTGTTTGGCAACCTTCTACAGATTTTCTATAGGACTGTGGTCTAGAGACGGGTTAGTCCATTTCATGACCTTCATTGTTCTTCTTCTTTAGCCACTTTTTTGTTGCCTTAGCAGTATGTTTGGATCATTGTTATGCTGGAGGACCCATCCATTACCCATTTTCAGTGTTCTGGCTGAAGGAAGGAGGTTCTTGTCCACGATTTTATGGTACGTGGCCCCATCCATTGGCCCCGCAGTGCAATGAAGCTGTCCAGTACTCTTAGCAGAAAAACAGCCCCATAGCACAGTGTTTCCACCTCCATGCTCTGGAGATGGTGTTTTTTAAGTCATACTCAGCATTTCCCTTCCTCCAAACACGTCAAATTGAGTTGATGCCAAAGAGCTCTATTTTGGCTTCATCTGACCACGGCACTTTCTCCCAAGCCTTCTCTGAATCATTTAGATATTCACTGGTAAAGTTATGACAGACCTGTATATGTGCCTTCTCGAGCTGGGGACTTTGTGGGTGCAAGATTTCAGTCCATTGCAGTGTAGTGTGTTACCAATAGTGTTCTTGGTGACTGTGGTCCCAACTGCCTTCAGATCATTAACAAGCTCCTCCTGCATGATTTTGTATTGATCGACCACCTTTCTCACAACCATCCTCACCCCATGAGACAACATCTCGAGGGCAATTGATGGTCATTTTATATTTCTTCCATTTCCGAATGAAAGAAATATACAATCTTGTTAATCCACAGTCTTGTTCTGGATGTCATCTGACAGCTCTTTGCTCTTGCCCATAGTGGTGTAAAGGTTGGAATGGAAGAAACTATGTACAGGTGTGCTTTATACACATAACAATTTCAGATCAGGAGTATCTCTAATTGATTTATCCATTGATTGTAATCTGTGTGCCACATTGGACCACAGCCAGTCTGCAGGAGCCAGAATTTTTGCTGGGTTGAAGGGGATCAAATACTTATTTCACTCAATTGCATGCAAATCAGTTTATAATTTTATGTAATTTTTTTCTGGATTTTTGGAGAAAAAAAAAGAAATACTACTTATCTCATCTATTGGAAATAGTTATATGTCTGCATAAGCTGTCAGTTAACAGCTCCAAAAACAAATTATCCCCAGCGGGAAAAGAAAACTGGACGGTGTTTTGTCCGTAAGGAGTCTCTCTTTTCTCTCACTCGTTTTGCTCTTCAGTGTGTGCGTGTCTGCACGTCTCTCCCCAGTATATTTGCCATTAAGTGGGACTAAGCATTTCATTAAAAGTCTACTGAGCTCCCACTGTGTCATTGAAGCTAGAAGCCAGTTTGGCTTTCTTTCTTAGAGATACTAATAACAGAATCAAAGGAGGGAGCATGTGTTTGCATGTGCGAGCATGTGTTTGTGTGTCTATGTACTCTGGTAATGCTGATGTAATCGCAGGCTCAATCCCAATTAGCCTAGAGGGTAACTCTGTAATAATCCCTACCCCTGGGCATAATGGCCTATTAAAGCAGCAGTGGACAGAATAAATGAGTGTGTCTACAGATAGAGAGGGAGAAAGAAAGAGGGGGAAGGAAGAAATAAGAGTGAGGGAAGGCAAGAACAAGAGAGGCGGTCAGATAGGAGTAAAATAAATTGAATATAAAGAGCCACTGAAGACAGTATTGCAGCGAAAATGATTTGAAACCTTATTTTGTTTCTACCTTAACAATCAATTCCCACTTTATGTGCAGCAGCTTAAGAGGCACCAATTTTGCTTATTTTCAGCTCAATTTTATTCTTGGAATCGACAAGAGTATCTTTGAAAATCAGCATTTTAATCTTATTTTTAATCACCTTGTACTGGAACTTGGTGCTACCCCTCAATTCATCCTCTGACGTATTTTAGCATCCTCCTAAAACCCAAGCCAACTGACATACAGAGCCAAAAAGAAAAACTCAGTTTGAAACAGAGTGATTAGAACAGGAGGAAACCTGAGGATTACCCACACATACAAGCGTAATAACTCCACTGCTGCCATTACTGGACTGCATGTTGATGTTGTTGGGCTTAAGACCACATAAAGCAAGACCTCAGACTTCAGGATAGTGCTGGTTTAAACACTCCCAACATGCAGCAAAAAGTCAGATTTGCTTTTGTTCAAAGCTCCATGCATTTTACTTCAATCAACATTAATCATGCACATGAAATTTCATGGAAACATTTTTGTTTTTTGCTTCAGTGTCATCCTCATAGCGCAAAGAAGCCAATCAACACCCGAACTGGGAAACATATGAGCCAGCTGTGCTTGCGGTTTGCAAGCCTGTCAGCTGTGAGGTGGCAGGTATATCTACTCATCATCTACTCAATTTTTGTGAGAAAAAAAAAAATAAAAAATTTTATTAAATCTTATTTTGTTGTCAAAGTCACCAAGCCTTTAAAGTGACTTGTAATCAGATTTGACTGGTGATTCTATACAGTTTTTGTTTAAGTTGAGTGATATGATTTTATGTGCATCTGTAGTCAAACCCACCTGATGATAAATCGACGCGGTAGTTTCTGGCCGCCTTTGTCACATTGATATGAACTGCAACCTTGCCGTCCTCAAGAGAGATCTCCAGAGTGCCATCATCGAGATTACTGAACAGGAGGAGGCCGTCGGGGTTCCACGTACGAAACTGGAAGCCCACAGATACTGTGTTATGATTGGCTCGACCTGGCAGCTGCAGGAAACTGGTGGCATTGAAAAAGACTGGGAAGGTGTGGGTCTCCACACAGGTGAATGACAGGTTCCGCTGTTAGGAGACAGAATTAGAAAGAGGAAAGGTGAACGAAGATAGACAACAGGGCGTTAATTAGTTTTCAAACAGAGCCGCCAAAAACAAAGCTAATGCCTTTAATGGGGCTTGCCTGTGAAATAAATACCTCAAACACTTAAGGAAATCTTGTACTTATTCACCGCGCTTTTGTTGCTTTGAATCTAGCTTCAGCATGATTATAATTCGATTTTCGTCAATGAAGCTGGATTCACAGACTGATGAAGCTTGTACACACATTTTTTTTCTTCTAACTGAACCAGTCTTTGAAAATATAAATGACTTTTTTCTTTGTGTCTTTGGATTCTGGGAAGAAGCAGGAATACCTGGAGAAAAGCCATGCAGCAGGTAAAAATAGAATATGAGCCAAGATGACTGGGAGATTCAACTCAAGAAGCTTCCTGCTGTGAGTGACGGTGGTAGCTAATGCACCGCTGTGCCGAGAAACAGGGTTAAACAGTAACCTGGGTGAATTTTGTGTGCTGGAGAAAAACAAACACTATTGTGGAATTTAGGCACTAATTATCATTGAGTTTCTCCAACCTTGTGCTCTTAATCTAGTCATTAGCAAGCACACAGTATTGAGTTGCCGTACCAACTATAGATGATTCCTGATTGCATTTGTGTGTGTGTGTGCACGTGGGCGCGCGTATGTGTGTGTGTGTGTGTGTGTGTCTCTAAAACCTAAGAGCAGATCTGTTTTGATTAGAAATAAATGGCTGTGTGAAGTCATCAGAGAGAATTACAGTTGTGGTTTGAATGAACTTGATTAGTCCAACTATTTGTTTAATCAATTCAACAGGGATCAAAGAAGGTACACTGGCCATCCACTGAGTTATGACTCAGACTTTACAGTCGCTCATCAGTGATTTTTCAGCAGCTAATTTTTGGGATGGTAAGGCACTTGATGTGCTGAAGTTACATCCTGAGTGCATTTCATGAAAAGAAACACGACATTTAATGTGCCTCTCATATCATCAAGATATGTGGAAAACAAACTGTTTCACAGTCAGTGCAGTGAAATCCTGTCTTGGTGCTGTAGATCATAGTAAAATTGCAGCCATGATAACAACGGTTGCAAAGACAACAAGGACACACATGGAGGGGCCACTGACAGGTCAGTTGTATCTGATTAATTATGAATCTGTTAAAGTATTCTGGTTCAGTGAATAATCAGACCCACAGTTAGGTCAAATATGGAGTTAGTGGGACAATAATGAGCATGTTCAGTAGGCAGCTGCCTTTATTCATGCTACTCCAAAATGTTTAAATTGATGTTTTCCACATTTCCCTTAAGGCAGCACGGTGGTTTGCATGTTCTCCCCATGTCTGTGTGTCTCACCGGGAACTCTGGCTTCCTCCCACAGTCCAAAGACATGCAGTTAGTGGGACTGAAGGAGGAAGGTTAATTGGTGATGTTAAATTGCCCATAGGTGTGAATGGTTATCTGTCTCTCTGTGTTAGCCTTGTGTTAGACTTGGCGGCCTGTCCAGGATGTATGCTGCCTCTCACCCTATGGCAGCTGGGATAGGCTCCAGCTCCCAGGGACCCTGAATTGGATAAGTGGAAGAAAGGGAAAGATAGATGGACATTTCCCTTACAAAGCTGGAGGTGTCTAGCTTCTTTCGACGGGCGAGGTCTGTAATGTTGTCTCCATTGTAGTTGATGCTTTCCATGCAGCCTTTAAAGTTTTTCCTTCCTCCTCCCACTGGCTTCCCACTGTATGGCATCCCGCCAAAACTCAACTACAGAGAGACAGAGTAGAAAGACGTAAAAAGAGATGGAAAGTGGAAAAAAGCATGGCAAGAATTCCTTTAATTTTCCTTTAATAAGGCTTCTCCTCTGGGCTGCTTTATATGTAGTCACAGATAAATATAGCAGACAGTATAAATTCCAGTACTGTGCAGTTACATGACTTTTGTTCGTCATGCTTTGTGGTTCAGCACATTTGATTCTAAGGAAAATAATGATACTGCATTAAAATGCCGAGCCATAGCTGCAATATTACATCAATATTGCAAGAACTTTGTGTTAGATACAGTCCTTTAAATTGCGAGGGCTCAAAAGTAATTGGCTTGACACTTGGCTACTAAAGGTTTCTAAGGCAGTTGGTTGTCATTTCAGTGTTAGCTCATGCACAGAAGAGCTCACACATGGCTCAGCGTTAATTAAGAGTTGAGTTTTGACCTTTAGATTGACTCGATATAGAACCAGGTGACCACAGAAGTGCAAAAGATGAAACTTAAGCAGGGAAAGGAAGCAACAGAAAATGGCAAACAAGCAAAAGTCGATCACAAAATCATCTGCATAACATGCATAACATGTTAAAATGCTTGCCAGGATGTAAATGTTCGTTTGTTCCATTCCATCCTTCGTTCCTTCCTTCCTTCCTTCCTTCCTTCCCCCAGTGATCAAGAGACAATTTCATAACCAGAACCTTAGAGGACTGACCACAGCACAGAACTCTCTCTCTAGGAGTTCTATTGACTGATGAAACAAAAATAACCTCTAGCAAAATGATGGAAAGAGGAAAGTATGGAGGAAAAATAAAGCAAGAGGATATGACCCAAGGCCTAATTTCATCTATCAACCATAATGGTGGGTTTGTTATGGCTTGTGCATGGAAATGGAAAATTGGCATTTATTGATGATCAAAATGCACTGAATGAGTCCAGGACAACTGAACAAGACAATGATCATAAAACACATGGCCAAAGCAACCGAAGAACCTTTCAGTGTGCAGAGGTAGAATATCCTCCAGTCACTGAACTGATCAGGAAGGGTCCTGTCTAGAGTGGGGGTATGAAGTGGCACCAGCTCCCCCAAAATATATTTGCCTCTCCCTGCTGCCCCCATACCAATGCCATTAGACTTCAGTGCTGTTACTCTCACAGTGCCCAGCACCCGTGGATGAGGAAATGGCAGCCCCACAGGTGAAAATATATATGGATGGATGTGACTTCAGTGAAGGTCCAGTAATGCCTGTTGGTGAAGGACTTTGGCACTTGTTTACTGTAACACATTCTTTCACCCAGTAGTCACAGCATATTTAATAAAATGATTACTGTGACTTCATGTGTGTAGTATTTGTCCAATTAGTCTGGCCCTTCAGCTATCCCCACCACACGCCCACCATTATTATTGACTTATATTATTTGACCTGCTATACCACTCAAATTAAAGTGGATGCACTTGAATGCAGAAGCCATTATTTTAGTAGAAGTAGGGAAACAAAAAAAAAAAAAGTGCCACTGTACAAATACTGGTCAGGAGTGAATGTTTGGAAAATTGTTTAATTTTTCATTCAAGTTATCATGAATAGACAAACAACTTTTTATGATGACAAGAAAATAAGAATGCAAGGTTTGTTTGCGAGTCAAAGCTACTTCTATACCTAACTTTGTTTTTGAAATTTTGGTGACATTATGTTGTGTTAATGACCATTATCGCAGGGTAACTGATATATACTGTATATGAAATGCAACCACTAGACCAGTCGGAGAATGCATTAAAGGTAAAACACATGGTGTTTTTTTGGGGGAACAGCTGGGATTAGAGGAGAATTGAGGTGTGAAGATGAAGACTAATAAAGTGGCACCTGGTGGGAAACACTGAAGGACAGAGAACTGATGGAAATGTAAACTGGGTTCCTTATTTGTTCTACAGTTTTACATGTGCTCACTTATACACACAGCTCTGAACCCTGAAGGAAGCCAAGATGATGGAGGGCGGTGTGCAATTACCAGTCAATGTGTCTCTCTGTCTGTGTGCATGTGCACTGTTGCTTGTGCTGTGTGTATGTCTGTGGTGACGCTTCAATAGTCTTAGTAATTACTGCCAAGGGTAGACACAAATGCACCCGGATATTTAGTTTACAGCCTTAAATGAGAGCTGAGGAAACACAAACATAAACTTAGCACAAAAATAAGGAAATCTGTGTTTGGTTGATTATTTCTTTGTCGTAACGAAGCTTTTTGGCAATAAATCTGATACCGCTGGAAAGCCTGATTATTTCTCCTTAAATGGTGCCACATCTGTAAGGAAAAAGCAGTTGTGGGTTAAGCAGCAGAGTTCACTATGTGGGTTGCGCTCTTGCAAAACAGCTTATTCTGCTGTTGACTCTTGCTTGGTGTCATTTGTTGGATTGGATGACTGAAGTCTGAAGATGCAAGACATATTGGCAATTTAACAATTTACACATTTAACAAACAGGGGCCTCAGTAGCACGTGGAAGAACCCTACAGGGCCACAACAGCCTGACACCTCCTCATGCTGGTCATACACTGCTGTGGGTTGGCATCCAATTCTTCGACCAGAATTTGTTGCTTGTCAGCCAGTGTAGTTGTGTTGGTCACTTTGGCATGAACAGCACGCTCAAGCGTATCCCACAAGCGTTCAGTGGGGTTGAGGTCGGCCATTCCATCCTCTCTACTCTCAGATTCAAGAGGTAGTCTCTGATAAAGCCCGCTCTGTGGGGTTATCATCTTGGAGAATAGAATTTGGTCCCAGACTTGCCACTGGAATCTCATCTTGATATCTGTCTGCATTGAGATTGTACAGTGGCACCGCTACTTATGAAAACACCAGCAAGGAGAAAACACCAAAAATAGCACAGTAACCACAACAGAAGTAGGAAAAAAAACCAAAATCTCACAAAACAAAACAAATGTTTCCGGGAAGACACGAACGTGACAGAACTGCTGCACAAGTGACAGAAACCAAAACATGCCAAGGACTGCTGAGACACACTTAAAAGAAGAGGCAGATTCTTCAGTGTTGTGAGGGAGAAAAAGACGCAAGCTAGTGTGTGTTTTAATGGCATGATTCATGTTTGCTTTAGCCATTTACTGTTATTAGCATGTCGCTTCTGTTCCATCACGTCATTGTCTCCCCAGAAAAAAAATTTTTCTGTTCTGTTTTATTCAATTTTTGTTGTTTTTTTTTTTTTTTTCTTTTTCTATCTCCACGTGTGTTTTATTTAACTTCTGTTGTGTTTTGAGTGCTTTTGCAGTGTTTTTCTATTTGCTGGTGCTTTAGTAGGTTGCGGTGGATTTGATCTGTCAGGGCCACCGTAGGATTGCTTCCAATGATGACAAGCCTGATTGTCAGCACCTGGGGTACCAGAAGCTCAAAATAAGAGTCACTATCTAAATAAGATGTTTGGCATTGGCAGAGAAGATTTGGCAAGTTTTTCATGGACGTAACCCACATACTCAACTCTGCTGCTCAATCCACAAATGCATTTTCCTTACAAATTTAAGTGGAAATAAACAGGCTTTACAACAGTATCAGATTCTCTGTTACGTACAACAAAGAAATAATCAACCAAACACAAATTTACTTTCTTTTTGTGTGAAATGACACACACAAAGACACAAAATGGAGTGTGCAGACTAAATGTACTGAGCATAGTAGTGCACTTGACTAAAAGCTGGTCACAGTTCCATGATCTGTGGAGAGACTTAGTCAGGCGATAACATTGGTAGAATCTATTTAAGGTTCACCACAGACACACTACACACATGCACACAAAACCTCCTGGTACACCCTGTTGTATAGATTTCCCTCTAGATCCCTTAATTCAACAGCTTCAGTTTTAATTGGACTGTGGTTTGTCCTGCCCCATTTCTCAGTATCCTACTTAACACTGGAATAGATCAGGCATATCAGCAATACCTAGCAAAGGTCAAACACTTACACACAAACACATCAATATAAACACAAACACACACAGGCACACAGACATATCCTTAAAAAAAAAAAAAAAAAAGCAGCTGCACACATGCACGCTCATATTACAAATACATTTCTTACCCATATGTATCCCACAATCAATTTCCTGTTTTAGGTATTATTAGCTGAACTCATTGCATTTCATTAGCTAATGTTCTTTATGTCAATTTTATCGAGTAGCACGATAGCCGAGTGTAAAACCAATATCTAATTTCCTGTGTGGCTTTATTGTACTGTACTGACCACTTGTGATAAGGAATTTAAATGCGGTTGCAAATCAGTACAAAAAACTAACCAGCACAAGGGCAGAATGCAGCAATGTGAAGGGAAAAAAAATATGCTTACAACTGCTCACATTACGGTTTTCTGTGCAAAACGTCCGTCCTACACAAGGCACTTAAACCAGAATCATTAAGAAATAATTTAACTTAAAAATAAAAATATACAATGCCACAGCAGTTAATGAATAAAATGCTGCAAGCTAGTTCATGCAGGCAACTCAAGTCTGCTCTTTGCAAGATAAATGCAAAACAGCTTTTCTTTAAGGTTGGGTTTATTAGATGTGCAAGGAGAAAATATGGATAAAAGCTCCATTTTTGCATGCAGGTTGGTATTTATAGTCTACATACAAACATTAACATAAGTTAAGTATGGCCAAGTGATTTTGCTTCAGTTCTTAACTCAAATTTATAACTACAAACTAGACAATTATTTTGACTTAATCAAACACAAAGTGAAAATCCTTTTGGGGATTTTGGAGAGGTCTGCAATATCGTACACTGTTGTATATCCTGATGCAAACCGCACATAAACTGCATTTACATACCTTCTGGCTTTGTAGCACAGAAAATTTTGATCTTATTTAATAAACAGGGCTAAACTAATTAAATGAATTACTTCACTTTAATATTGCTTCTCTAAAGAATTAGGCAAACCAAGTGCACAGTTTGGCACTACACAGTGGAGCGACTATTGGCTAGATCAGGGGTGGGCAAACTTTTTGACTCGTGGGCCACAGAGGGTTCTAAAATTTGACAGAAGGGCCGGACCAGGAGCAGATGGATGGAGTGTTTTAGTAATTCACCTCATAAGAGAAAGAATAACATGGGATATGTAGAAAACGTGCTTTAATTTTAATAGAAAATTAACAAAAGCAATACAACAAAATATCTCTTCCAAGTCCCACAGTATTTCTTTATTGAAATGACTCTTAAAACACTGAAAATTCCATTAACAAAATACAGTTTAAAAAAAAAAATACTAACAGTTACCATTTTGAAGCATTTAAAGTTTTGATATCCTTCAGGATATTATCATCACTCTCCTCCTCAACATTTCAAAAATGGTTGGACATGCAGATCGAAACAGTGACAACATGCCAGTATGTGGCCATGTTAAATATATCTGGTGTGCATTGTTTATATTAAGAAGGCAGTGCACCTGCACACCACTTATGAGCACACCTTAACAGAAATGACATGTAACACGTAAATGCATGTTTAAGAGCAGAGAAACTTACTTTTGATTTCAGTGGGAACAGTGTTGTTGGTGTCCCTTTTTAACAAGCGCATCAAAGTCTGGAGTCAGTTTTGTTGTGGCGATTCTCAGGATGGATCTGAGGTGTTGGTCAGTCAAATTGGATCTGTGGCTGGCTTTGTTGAAGTTCATGACGCTGAACGTCTTTTCACACACATAGGTCGAGCCGAACAACGCCAGAATCTTCTGTGCCGTCCTCCGGAGGTTTGGAAACACCGCTTCATTAAGTGACGCATAAAAGTCATTCAGTTTAAGAGAGTTGAACTTCTTTTTCAAGACAGCATCAGCCTGAAGGTCTATCAGTTCCAGCTGCATCTCTTCTGGTGCTGTTTCGGGGTCTTGTGACAGGGGACAGGCCACCAACTGAAGTGACTTGTTAATTTTCTCAAAATCAACAAAGCGACGGCAGAATTCTTTGTGGAGCGCATCCAGTGTCTCGCTGTATTTCTTAACTTTTGCGCCAGCCTCCTCTTTCAGTGTAGCTAGTGTGGGGAAATGAGTGAATGACTCATTTAGGATTTGCTTGGAAAATAAAGCCAGTTTGGCTTTGAAGGCTTTCACGCTTGTGTACAGGTCATGCACAAACCGATCCTTCCCCTGTATGTTCACGTTCAGCTCATTCATGTGTGAAAATATATCCACAGCAAACGCAAAGTCACAAAGCCAGTTCTTGTTGCTCAGCTCAGGAAATTCGTCGGCCTTCCCCAGTAGCTCCAAAAATGCACCGATCTCCTCTTTGAGGTCCCACACTCGTTGAAGCACTTTTCCCAAGCTTAACCAGCGGACACGGGAGTGATAAAGTAGGTCATGGTGCTCTGCATCAGTTTCCTCCAAGAACGCGATGAACTGACGGTGCTGAAGTCCCCTTGCACGTATAAAGTTGACAAGTTTTACGATAGGATTCACAACATGATTCAGCTGTAATACAGATTTACATAGAGATTCCTGGTGGATGATGCAGTGAAGGAAAATAACATCCTGGTCAGGATTTTCTTCTTTCACTTTATCCTGGATTCTTCTCAGCAGGCCAACATTTTTCCCTGTTAAATTTGGAGATCCATCTGTGGTGACGTTGATAAGTTTACTCCAAGACAGCTTCGTATTTTCAATGACAGCAGACACTCGGCTATACAAGTCCTCCCCCCGTGTTTTTCCTTTCAGAGACTCCATTGTCAAAAAATCCTCTGTTATTTCAAAAGTATTGTTAATTCCTCGGATAAAAATGAGGAGCTGAGCAGTGTCATTTACATCGTTGCTTTCATCCAGAGCTAATGAATAAAACGTGAATGACTCCGCCGTTTTTTTTAAGTTGCTAGTTAGCTCTTCGTCTATCAGTTCCACACGGCGAGTCACTGTCTTGCGTGATAGACTGATTTTTTCAAACTTGTCTTTGGCCTCTGGACACAAGACACCTGCTGCCTCCACCATACATTCCTTTAAAAACTCCCCGTCAGACAGAGGCTTGCTGGCCTTTGCTAATTTGAATGATAGCATAAAACTGGCCTTGGTACTTGACTCTTGGATGGCACTTTGACGATGAAAAATACGTTATTGAGCTTGTAAATTAGCTATCAACCTCTGAGCAGTAGCTTCCCGTTCTTTCTCTGACTGCTTGCTAGCATAGTTAGCATGTTTTGTGGTAAAGTGACGGCTGATGTTAAACTCTTTAAAAACCTCCACAGTCTCTTTGCATATCAGGCATACAGCAGTAGATCTGTGTTCGGTAAAAAAATATTTAGTTGTCCACTCCTTATTAAACACTCGACATTCTCTGTCCACTTTTCTTTTTTTAGCTCCGCTCATCATTGCAGAAGTGTTGAGCTGTCAAAGAGGGAAAACGCTGAATAATGATGCGTTCATGCGGTGTCGGAATGATCGTAAAAATCACTTTCCTACTGGGAAAAACAACTCGGCAAGACGGGTCTTCCGACACCACTTGAATGCAGCGTAAGAGCGCACCTCAACAAAGGTCAGTGTGTCAGAGTATCCCATCTAGCGATAAACGCCACAATTGCAGGGAGAGTAAAACATTAACAAGGTTTACCATTATAATTGATTCAAATTCGGGGGGCCGGATTAAAAAGCTTAACGGGCCGCAGTTTGCCCACCCCTGGGCTAGATGAACAGGATACCTAACAGATGTTGAGCTCTTACAATTAACAAATATAGCTGGAGAACTAAGTACACTTCTGTTTGTTCTTTACATGGTATCCAGTCATCTGTATAATATGCAGCTGGTCTTGGCTGACATTATGTCACCATCTTAAATCAGCTCACATTTTAGACATTTGCTCCTACAAGTTGTTTTCATGCCAAAACAACCTTTGGATGTTCTGCTGTCAAATCATTTGGCTAGACTCTTGGAGCTTTGTTAGTACTATTAGGGCTGCAAGGGTGCCGATCTGACAGACTGAAGGAGATCAAGCATGCATTACAAATGTGTTTCTTCAGGTGGTCTGATTGAATCCCAACCCTCCTATGAGGTTGTCCCATCCCTTTCTTTTCCTCAGGTAAGACTCACCTCATAGTCTAAATCGAGGTGGTCAAACTCTCCATTTGTCCTGAAGTGCTGAGTGTGTCTGTCCAAGGTGAAGTTCACATTGCGACGGTAGCGTTCAATCACTACTGAATGCCAGTGATTGTCATCCAAGAGGCTCCCTGTGGTCACAGATGTATGACCCAGGATAGAGCCATACTGATTGCTGCCTGTAATAAACATACGATAAGCAGTAAACATGGGATACCTTAAAGAAAACAAATATTAATTAATAAAATGTGTAACAGCTGAATTTGGACCAGTGTGAATGCAAAATATGATGTGATTTTCTTTGAATGTGACTTCTCTGGTAAGGATTTGTCAGACTGGATATGGATATTTTAAGTGCTTCACAAAAGATAACCTGATACCTGCACACTCTGAATGGGTTTCCTAAATGTGCTTTGCTTACGTTTCCATTCCATATACTTACATACATAACCATGCAATTGATTTAAATTCATGGCATACAACCCATTTTGCAGTACATTACTTTTACATTTTTGCAAATCAAGTCCTTCATAAATAAAACAAATAAATGGCACAAATAGAAATTTGGGTGCTGTTTCAAATAAGATTTTTTTTTTTCTTGTCTGCAGAAAGACATCCTTGAAAGTTACACTTGGTGTTTTAGACACACTGCTGGTTAACAATGAATGATGTTTATCAGACGTTTGACTTTTGTTTACTGTATGAAGGGAGGAAAATTGTTCGTTAACATTTTAACTTTGCCACATCATGATATAATTTCAACAGACAAGGTTTGAATTTTAATTACAGAAGTTTTTTTTTTTAAATCAAGCCTGTACTGACCCAAAAAATCACAGTAAACAGAACACACGGGAAAGATCAGCGCTAGACTGCAGTAGCGTTTTAGACCTGTCACTTCTCATATTGTTTTGGACAGAGATTGATATAATTTTTAAAACATCCTTACATATTTAAATATCATAAAGTAAGACATTTCTGTAGCTGATACCTTGAGAGCTACATCCTAAACACTGTTGCAGAAGGATCACCATCAAGAGAAACTTGCGTTGTCCAACTCAGTGCCATTTATTTGTTACCCACCCAGGTTTATCTGCAGCAGCAGCTTGGCTTTACGAAGCTCCAGTGTGATATAGTCTCCCTGCTGGCCTTCCCCATGGAGAATCACACCCTCACTTTCTGACGTCTTAAACCTCAGTGCGATCACATCCTTAATGATCTTCATCTTCTTCACCTGTGTTAGCAAACACCAAAGACTTTGTGTGATTCTTTATAACACTGGAGGCTCATTTTATAATAATTCAAATCTTTTTACTTTAGAAACATTTATTTTGGCAACAAAACGAGAAAATCTTCACTGCCCAAGAATCTACATCAATTTATTTAGTGTCCATCATGATATATAGCTACCTAGTCTAAATATGCTGTATATCAACTAACAAGACTCCAGGATTTCTATACAGCCAATTAAAAAATGTTCTTTATGACGCAACTTTTGTTCCATTGACTTTATTTTGCAAATACCAGCTGAAATATGAGTGCAATAAAAGAGTTATTGGTGGAAAAGGCATCTACTCTATCTACTTACATTCATAAAATTCATACTGTTTGCTATGTCTGCTAGATATTTAGCTGTTGGGAGACAGAAAAAATTGTTGCATTTTGTCTTCATTTGGTGGTTATGGGGTGTTTTTCTGGGATGCATTTGTTACAAAATAACTATGTGCTCAATTCAGAATCTTGATGAGTTTACTTTTCAACGTTTATTAAAGGACAAAATGAATGTTTATCAGGTATAAGCTGCTGTAAGTATATATGACTACAACATACTACAATTAATTACTGGATCTAGCCTCCATGTAGTAGAATGATTGAGTCAGTATTGTTTTTTTTTATATTAAGGTTTAGTCAAAACTGTGAAATATTTAAGTAGCAATTTCAGTACCTTGAAACGATATGAGATTACACCCTGTCCATCAAAGTTGATGATGTCCGCCCCTAAAAGAGGAAGATGGAATTCAATGACAGGAAGAGAGAGAGAGTGTAAGAATGAATTAATTATAATATCGTTAAAAAAAACAAAAACCACACACAATGACACACACGCTCAATCCTAACAACAGTAACATGCTAATGATAGTTGAACATGTAAAATGGCCAAAATGAAAAATTAAATTATGTATTATATTGTAATCACAATTTCCGGCTTTAATATCTTTATATCAATGTGCAGGAGGAGGTATATTAAAATAACACCCAATATGCAAAGAATTATTTTTTACATGTCACAGTATGAAAAACACAGGTGTAATAACATTTAATTTAGCTGCCTCTCTCTATAACTCACTGATATGCTGTTTTTGCTTATTGGTACACTTCAAGTCTACAGAGTCAATGTTAACGTGTATGTGTATATATATATAATTATATGCTGTTTTTACATATTTTTTTAACTCCCATAAAGCTACACCTATGCAGTTGTTCTCGTTTTGGGACAATCAACATGAGCGGAGGTCTAATCAGAGAGAACTCAATGCATGTTTGTTGCTGTCATGTTAAACAAACTTATCTACTGATATGCTACATGTATGTATTATATCTACAAGTTACAGAGCCCAAAAAGGAGACAAGCAGCAGAGTGAGAGTGATTTCAGATCTTGAGCTGAGTAATAAAGAGTAGTGCTTGAGGCATCTCTTCAGTCTTACTATCATCATCCCAACTGTTCAAGTGGTTAGTGGAGAACACATATGCCGTGAGATTGGTTGGAGACTGTAGAAAAGAGGGATAACAGAGCTAGGGAAAGATTGGATCACCATAGATATGGGGATGATGATGCACAGTCACACTGCCCCTCAATCTTACATGATTTCTTTCTTTCTCACTTATATAAAACACACACATACGCAAGTATACCTAACATGCCTTTCATGATAAACAACTGAGCACGATAGAGGGAACTTGTATCTGTTCCCTTTGTTCCAACTTCAGTACCTCTGAAATGATCCCACGCTGTCTCGCTTTCAGCGTTTTTTTTCTTTGCTGCTTCACCCTATTCCGCTGTTCTCATTCTAGTCTCTCTCTTTCCAATTTCATCTTTCTCCATTATTCTCCTCTCTGCTCCACTTGTTATTTCGTTTGCTTCCGTCTATAGTTTCCACTCTTTCCTCAGTCATTTCATTTGGATTTTTATTCTGTCATATGTATGGTACAGGCAGTTATGGTATTTGACAGTTTTGAACAGTTTTATATTTTGTTATATATTGATATGTCATTAAATTATACAGGTGCATAAACACTACAAATGGGTCATTTTAACTGTTGGGAGTTGGTTATGATGCCCTAATTTATTATATATTACATAATTCGTTTTTGGTGGCTATAAATTAGATGATATTGTGTTTTTCAAATATATTATAGTCACATTATTTATTCATGTATTTATTATTTTTGTCCATCTGTAGATCCATTACTACTAGCCAACATGATGACATCATGATATACCATGAACCAGAACCTCATTTCTTGTAAGCAGTTGCAGAGGGAGGTGTTAGGGAGAGAGGAGCTGGGTTTAGTAGAGGGGTAGAGTTGGGTGTCATTCACATAACAATAAAACTTAATGCCATTTTTACAGACTATGCAGCCAAGGGGGAGGATTTAGATGATAAATAGGAGGGGTCCTAGGACAGAGCCTTGGTGAGGAGAGTGGGGAAAGTTGGGATATGAATGTTTTGAGTTGAACAAACTGAGAAAGGCCAGAGAGATCATATTAAACCAGTTGTGTCAGATATTCCTATAGGCCCAGTTTCCCATACAGGGATCATGTCTAATCCTGGACTAAATACTTTTTCCTGTTTTGGTCTTCATTGACTTTTTCCTTTTAGTCTAGGATCATGCTTAATCCATGACTGGGAAACAGGCTGATAGAAGCTAACTTGTGAATGAGGATGATGGGGGAGATTGTGTCAAATGCTAAACTCAAAACAAGGAGAATGAGAATGGAAAGTAGTCCAGTGTCAGTAGCCATGAGGAGGTCACTGGTGATTTTGACAAGAGCTGTTTCAGTGCCATGGAGGGGGTGAAAACCAGAGTGGAACTGTTCATAAAGATTGTTGATATGAAGTGATCATGATCCTGCAAAGCAACTGCTTTTTCAAGAATTTTGGAAAGGACAGGGAGATTTGAGATTGGACAAAGGTTATTGAAGTTATTGGGATCTGCACCAGTTTTCTTAAGGGAGGAATGAATGAATAATGGCAGTTATTAGAGAGGTCAGGGAATGAATGGAAGCTTTAACCAAAATTGTAGGGAGAGGCTCATACTGGCAATTGGATGGCTTTGATTTGTGGATAAGTTTAGATATGTCAGTGACTGGGGTAATTTTGAAGCTTGAAAGTTGGTAAGAGAGAGATTTGAAAATCTGAGAAGGGCGGCGTAGTTGAGATGTCAGGGGCTAAATGCTGGTGAATACTGTCAATCATTGCATTGAAAAAGGCCAGGTCTGTTCTGGTAACAACAAAGTGGCTTGCTTTTCATAAAACTGAAAACTAAATTTCATTTTAAACTACATTTCTGTCTGTTTTAATATTGTACGTCACATCTAACTTTATCCGCTGGTCAAATACAGATAATTGTTTTTGGCTGAGTTGTAATCAGATTATTTATCTGTAATGAAAGCAAGTTTTATTTGCAGCACTGTACATGCTTTTCCCATACACTGTAATGCAATACTGAGCCCAAAAGCCACAATGATGCTGTTTAAGCTGTTTATATGTTTCTACTGAGGCTTGTTCTAGAATTAGATACTATTCACAAGAAAATCTACATAAGTACATTTCTTAGCCTTAACAGATTATGATGGCAATACATCACACTGACAACAGATTTGGTCTTGTGGCATAAAAAAAGCCACAGGTTGAAGTCAGCTGTGAAAGAGATTGCATTTGTATGGAAAATTAAATTTGTACTCCCTGTTTCTGTCTGATTCTCCTTTCTCTCACATACTGGTTCTACTATTTACTGACTCATCTATGAAATAATTGATTTGCTGTTGATCCTATGTTAATCAAAATGGAAATGAGCATGTAAATTCTGCAGCACGGTGAATCATGACTCCTTTACAGCCTGTACCTCTGGCACATACACATCCACACACATGCCTACAGATGCTGCCTTTTATTGCATAGTCCTAGATGAGTCATAGTATGGCATTGCATTTAATTATCATACATTTTCAAAACCCAGAATTATAATTTACAAGCAACATATTTGGTGATTATGCTGGAAACACAACATCTATATTTATCTGCCTCCTTTTCCTCCCACTACTTCTCTTTTGTGCTTTCTGCTTTCATCCTCTTTTCTCTGCCTTGGCCCAACACTGTACTTGTCCCGTCTTTCATCATCGAGCTGGGAAGCAGGAAAACATTTACAAGAAGCTGATTCTACGGGAACTGGAGAGTCAGGGAGTGAAGGATGGGTAGATGAACAGACAAATGTATGAGTTCTCATTTTCTGACTGAATGCTGAAGAAAGAAGCAGTGACAGCATAATCATGAGGAACCACTGCAGGCTTCAAAACAAAGATGACAGACAACTTTGAAAGATGATGCACCTGACCAGGGGGAGAGTGTGTGTGTGCATGTGTGTGTGTGTGTGTGCGTGTGTGTGTGTAGGTGTGTTTCTCTCTTTCTGTGTTTCTGCTGATAGTTGAGCTGTAAGCATGTGTTTTCCTTTTTTAGCCTTTATCATATGGCTCCTAACAGATGCCACTGAGTGGTGGACAACATTCATATCTGTCAGAAACACAAACTCTCTGAGCTTATTTGGTGCTTCTTTTTTTTTTTTTTAAATAGTAGAGTTGTGTAGTGAAAGACTCAGTCACACTACAGTAAAAATAGGGTGACAACCTCCATGTGACCAGGCAAGTGATTGCATTGATTTTTTTTTGTCCTGTTGGGACTGATTGCAAGTATTATTGCAAGTAGTTGATGCAGCGACCAACTCCTCCCCAGAGTTTGAGTGTGCAGCATCCTCAACCTTTGGGCGACCAATTTTGGTCTGAAGGTGATTGCACAGATCACCTGGTGGGAAGCAACCCATCTCGGTCCAACTGGGTCAGACTGACTGCAGTCACTCGCCAACAGATCGGCGAAGGTTTGTAATTAATCATAATCTAATTTATAAACGCACACAGATTGCGCTAATGAGTGCAAACTGTCTCCTTCATTAAGTAATGATACAAACACACACGCCTGAATCACTCAGGTTTGTGGCAGGCAATTTACTGCAAATTGCACTAAATTTGACACCAAAAAGCACATCTTATTTTGCGCCTGCTGTGCGTGCATTAGTTGCTGCTAGGAGTGTTTATTTATTTGCAATGAGAGGGGGAAATGTTATCAGAATGAGTGTGTAATTGGCACAGCTGGAAGCTCGGAGCTGTGAGCACAGTGCCAAACTTTGGCGTTGTCCATTTGCTCTTTACTCAGTCCTCACTCTGAGTGTTTAGAGCTGAACAGAGATTTCAGGTGCATATGGAGGAACTCTCCTCTGGGTAAATCATGTGCTCCACCTGAGTCTCGCTCCTCAGGTCCACACACAGGCCTCAGCAATTTCTAACAGAAGAGTTCACCCTTCTTTCATAAACACATTGATTCTTCTTTAGCCTCCTCTCATTTATCTGAGCAGCCACACTGTTTTCAGAGAGAAACACAAGTGGCCATTTCAAAGGCAGGGAGATCTGAAGTTGAACCTCTATTGCATCATGAAAAATGCTTAACTAGCACAACCTAAAGCACTGCTTACATGCATATACACTCACCAGACAGTTTATTAGGTACAAATTGCTAGTACTGTGTTGGACCTGCTTTTCCCTTTAGATCTGGCTTAATTCTCCATTTTTACCCAGAGAACTGCCAATCCCAATGTGAAACAGTGAACTTGGATCAAGCCCAATTTACCAACTTTTTCTGTTGTCTAAAGTAAAGTGGTAACTCTTTTCTCACAGTGCTTGCAGGTATGGACTGCATAAGGTATGTTTCACATCCTGCTCAAAAACTCCCAGAACTGCTGGTGCTTGACAGCGAGCCCAATGTTATGTAAGCTATTGATTGTTGCTGCATTCCTAAATTTGAGAAATACATCTTGTTGAGTATTACTGGAAGACGATGCCTTAAACTGAATTTGGAAAAGTAGATGCAAATATTACTAAAAATTCATCTCGCCCCAGATCTATTAAAAATATATTTATCTACTTCATCATTTATGTAGAAACAAAGCCTAACCAATTCCATATTAGGATCACTGACACCACTGATGTGGGAGAAAATAGGTAGTAAACCACTAGTGATCGCAGTAAAAAAAAAACAAACAGCAAAAACTGAAAACAGTAGCAAAAAAATTAGTTGACTTTTGGAAGCATAAATGCTGTCACATGTATCATTGTGTTGTTATACATGTGTGGGGAGAAGAAATGTATTTAAACTTGAAGTGGCTTGAATGACTGTGTTACTCATGTTAAGAGTGCCTGTGCACACGCGCGCATCTGTATGTGTTATGTGTATGTGCAGCGCATCTTATGGTCCTTATCATAACTGTCCTGCTTTTCTGTTGACATGGGAAGGAAATGAAACAAGGGAAATATAATCAATGAGCCGAGGACTGACTGGAATACAATGCATGCCCTTGCATTCACACACATAAACACAGGTGCGCACACACACACATGCACAGGCACACACACACACACACACACATCCTCACTCACAAACACATCCACACATAGTGCAATCACATCTCCAGAATGAAAGATGTATGTGTGTCACTTATAACAGTAATTTATGCAGAGCCTTAATTGAAAATTGTTATCAGAATCAATTTGGCAGCCTTTAATAGGATGAGGGCAAAGAAGCTGCAAGAGAGCCAGTTCCCTGGATGATGCATTTGTTAGAAAGCGAGAGACAGTGTATGAGTGTTTGTGTATCTGTATATGTTCGTCAGTCTGCATCCGTGCTCTGCATATTTCGGAAAATTGATTTTATTTCAGCATGTATGTATCCTGGTAGGCTTTCATGCTGGGTCTGTGTTTAATACACATATAAAATTAGCTCCACTGTGTTCTCCACATGGATCCACAATTCTAAGTGATAATCTTACTTGCTAAAGGGTCAGCATGTTTAAAGGATATGTCAGTCTGTCTGTGAGGGTACTAGAAGTACATTTACTCATGAATACTAAAGTAACAGAGTGAATATATCTAGTTTCTTTGAACCACTGTTGTATCTGAGTTTTTCGATACGATTTATTCCAGCCCGACCAAGTGACTGTAAAGCAATTAATATGCAAATGAATGCCTCCACCTTTTGTTATTGTTCTGTCTAATAATGTGTGAAGATTCCAGGTGTTACAGGTGTTAGATTGGCTGTGTGTGTAAGAGAAATATAAAAGAGGCAGAAATAAAAGAGATCTTGCAGGTTCTCTCCAAACCTGTGTGTGTGTGTGTGTGTGTGTGTGTGTGTGTGTGTGTGTGTGTGTGTGTGTGTGTGTGTTAGTGTGTTAATCTCCACTCACAGTAGGAACATCCATAAACTTCTATTCGCAGACCAATCCGTCCCTCCTCGCTCCAGTCTAGCGGGATGAGCCTAAGGAAGCGAGCCACGATTCCCTGCTGGAGCTCATGGCGAACTGCACTCTCTGAGTTGGAGTTCCCGGAGAAAGCCTGTGAACACACACACACACACACACACACACACACACACACACACACACACACACACACACACACACACACACACACACAAATTAAATACATCAAAGCCACAAGCCTGAAGTCAAACAAGCAGCTTCAGGACTTAGAACAAGAATATTTGTTCCACTCACCACATCCTACCCTAAAGGTGCTCACTCACAAAAACATACAAAATAATTATGAGTCTACATATCTAATATGCCCACCACAGGACGGTGTAACTGTAGGGGATGTTAGGAGGAAATTACATATTGTATTCAGCTCCCTGCTCACATCAATTTATATCTAGGCTGATTTATGTGTCCTCAAAAAGTAATAGGGGTTTGTAACTGATGAGGTTTACATTTCTTTGCTATATTAGCACTTCGTTCCACGCAGCTATCTAAAAACAGTCTCTGAACAACAACAAACCAGTGTTCAAATGACAGAAGACCCCACAGAAGCTCGAGGCATCTTGAAAACCAAATAATGTCCAATTAACATTTTTAATGTTTCAGTGATGTCTAATTAAAATGTCTTATTTATTTGCAATTTTAAATGTCTGTGCACAGCTCCTGTGTGGCTCCAGTTCCATGGGTGAACATGTGCTGGTTGTTTTGTACCCATCATGGCTTGACAGCATGAACTGCTCTCCAATGTTTTGCTGTAAGCATAATTATTTGATGTCAGATTTCAATGACAGGCTACTGAAGTGCACCTCCTGACAGTGGATTTTTTTTTCTTTTCTTGCTGTTTTGATTTAGATATGACTGACTGGAGTCTTTACCACCCACTAAAAAAAAAATCTTATTTGCATGGAAAAGAGAAATGACACAAGGAAGGCATTCACTTCACCAAACAGCATAGAACAGCATTGGACAAATCAAAGAGGCACTCATTAAAATGATCTCCTCTTCTCACCCCATCTTTCTAGCGTTCTTTCCTCCTGCTTAGTTTCTCTTCCTTCAGTTGACCTGACGCATGATGGGGAGAACCTCTAACCGCCCACTAATCCACCTCACCACAGTCCCTGAACTATTTTCACTTCTGTGCATTCTCCTCTCCTCTCTGAAATAAACACACAACACAACCCTATTCCCCCATGCTTTTCTTTTACACACACATGCATAGAGCAGTTGGCACATACCACTGGGGAGAACCATCATTAATAGCCTAGCAGGTAACAAGAAGAGAGCAAGACACTAGACAGCCATGTGTTATTTCAGATAAGACATGGAGTGGGCAGGGCAGAGGATGAGTGCATGGGAAAAATAACTTGTTCAGCCGGTCTGCTTTAAACTGACTCTTCAGTGACCCAAGAATGTACCCCTGAAGATATGCTATCTGCAAAAGGAGGAAATGGTCAGGAGTTCACACTTAGCTCAGAGCTACTGAACTTCCTCTATAATGAGCGAGTGGACAGTATTTCTATTCTCAGTGAATTCCTCTCACTTTCATATTTAATCTTTATTTATTCCAGAAAGGTTAACTGAAAGCCTTAGTGTCCTGCTTCAGATTCACAAAGCTCCACATGACTCATCAGGGAACTCTTGCTTACACTTTTGCTGCAGTTTCTATGCTCTGCAGGAGTGCAGGTCCTCCAGATCTGGGTTGAGTGGCTTGCTCAAGGGCAGTTAGGCCCTTTGAAATAGAATGCTGCAAGGCAGTATTGTATGTATGCCACCAAATAAATAAATAAATAAAATATTACAAGCTAATACACGGTACCCGTCTGTCATGGTCATAGCTGTTGAGAACAGAAAGCATCTCCTCAGTCCTTATTTCCAACTTTATGCTTCTGAGCAGGAGACAGCTTGACTTCCAACTTTTTCACACAAAGTCATAAAATCTCACAAATGCATTTCTCATGGTTCAGCATGAAGTTTGGCTACATCCATCAGTGGATGGGCAACGGATCAAGTAGCAGCTCTAATCATGTGAAAGGCAGTCCTCTTTAACTTTTACAAAGACTGATAATTGATTCGGCATTGTGAACCTTAAAGTTACTTTTAATTTACAAGTTAAGAGGAAGCAGTATTTTGTATATTTTCAGTGATTTCAGTGATTCCCTCACATAGACAAAAGCATTGGGTCACCTACAGATTACACAAACAAGGGGCTAATTGGCCATCAAAACCCACGCCATGAAGCTCCTGGCACACAGCTTTTGTGCTGATGTTAATGTCAGAGGAGGTTTGGAGAGTGCTGGTAACTTAAACATCTGTGTGCTGAGCCAAATTCATGCCACTGCATGCCATCAAAACACTGGATGTCACAAGTGATATGTATTCGAAAGTGAGATATTCCTTTAGTCACCTGGGCAACTCTGTGGAGTTGTTTGTACAATCCTACAGTAGCTTTTGTTCTGCTAACCCTTATCTTTCTCTTTGCTTTTGTTGTCAAATCTTATCAAGCTTTCTCCTCATCCTGTGCTCTCTATTGAATATGTGTCCTTCACTATTCTGTTTCCAAAATGCCTGTGGTCTTGGCTGATGATATGAAGCACAAGAGCAGTTATATCTATCTGCATGCACACATGCAAACATATGTGCACACATGCAGACACAGTCTGCCAACACACCACCTTGCCGTTTAAGCAATTATGCAATGTTAAAACCTGATACCACTGTTAAGTTCACTTAGTTGGAAATAAAATAATAAAAGAAAAAAAAATTCTATCGTCTAATAGTTTTACTGGCTGCATGCAGATGACTTCAATTCTTTTTTGTCCAGCTGTCACCTTCCTCTCCTTGCCCTTGTCAAGGTATACCGGAGAACGAAAAAGAAAAAAAAAGAAAGAGAGAGAGAACAAAACCATTTTTGTCTCCACCCAAAAGCTTCATACCCCCATCCTATTTTTTTCTCCATTTCCCTATTGTGTTCATCCCGCTTTCTACACTTATCTGTGCTTGGCTGAATGAACAGCTCAATTTAAAGGCATTACTATGCAGAGCGGAGGGGCAGAAGGCAGGATAGGGAAGAGAGGAGGATGAAGATGAGGGGAAAGCTGTGGATGCTGAACACCTTGCAAAAGTCTGCCTAGTGAACCATTTAATTCCCTCTACTCCAAAGTCAAATCATTAACCGGCAAACCAATGAGTAATTGGAAATATATGTGTGTGACTGCATACAGTGCGCCTGGGTGACAGTTTACGCTGAGGTCTGTGCATGTGTGTGTGTGTGTGTGTGTGTGTGTGTTATAAGCAACTTTAGAGTTTAGACAGTTTGACGTTTTGTTTAATCAAGAGCTGAGGTAATTTACAGCAACAAAGGCCACAAAGTGCCTGAAGCAAATTTCAGAGTTTCCTCACCAGCTGCTATGTGCATGCATGCACATTTATACATACTTCTAAGGATCTGTATGATTCTGCCAACTACTATATTACGTCCACTACTATATTACATCTAACACTGATTTACACTGATATGTTTTAATTTTATCTTAGCTTGTTTACTCTTTAGTAGAGCCACACTGAAAAAAAAAACATATTTACTGTTATTTTTCATATGCCTGTGAGGATATGCATAACATTTTGCAATATTTAAAACAGCACAAGTTAGGAAGGGAGACTTTGAATGCAAATCAAAAAAAAAAAAGTGCAGAGCTGTCACATGATTTTGGCAATCCATGAGATCAGTGGAGGAAAAGCAATGAGGGAAATCTTGACTTGGAAAACAAAATAATGAGGGAAGCTGAGAACCAGCCAGTCTGTGCTGACCATTTGGAACACAAGGACTGTCATTCAAGAAAGAACAAGCCAATCACTTTCCTACAGTTGGTCAAAAAAATACCCTTGTGGTCTGCTCTGTCTGACATGCACACACATCGCTTGCATACAAGATACACATCCACGTCGGCATGCTTGTTCCCATAAATAGACCCTGGCAAAATTCTCCACACACCCATTATCTAACTGCTCAAAAGCTCTCTCTCATTGCTACTCCTCACCCGCTTCCTTATTTTCCCTGGCTGCATGTTTTCATTTCCTGAATGAGCATCTGTCCTTTCTCTCTCTTCTGTGTCGTTTTTGTTTCACTGAATATCAGTCTGTATGTGTGCGAGCGTATTTCTGTTTGTGTTACGTGTCTACGTTTTGACAGCCAGAGAGAGGCCCTTCCAGAGAACAGATCTCTAGATACTGAGAAACAACAAGCGAAAGCTATTTGCTGGCATTTGCTTGTTGCTGCTGGACCCTTTGTTAGACCAGCCTAGAGTCAGGGCTATTGTGTGTGCGTAGATTTGTGTGCATGTTCCTTCCAAACAGGCAGGGGAAATCAGTCCGGCCTGGTCTGGTCTTTTGTTTTTATTGACAAGTGTAGGAGACAAAATAGGAGGACCATAGAGAAATTTGAGTTACTGTGAAGCCCTGTGGGTGGCTGTGTTTGTTTGGGAATGTGCCTTTACTGTGCCAAGAAAATAGGACAAATTCTAGTAATGCTTAATTTAAGTCATGAATCTTTAAAGTGTTTTAAAGTGGGGTGGCTTTTAATCAGGTCCCCTGTTAAAAATTACAGCATGTGCCCAACATCATGAGAGCCTTACCATACACACACACACACACACACACACACACACACACACACACACACACACACACACACACACACACACACACACACACACACACACACACACACACACAAAAGCCTTAATAGGAAATGTTCTTGATCTCTTCTTACCATTTTGTGACACTTGCTAACAGAATTAAAATTCTGGGCTACACAGTCAATCAAGTATCCCACTAGGGGTGAGGACCACAACCAACTTCTGCTGCAGGCAGAAGCTAAATGGATTTTTGATCTGAGTCTGCAGCTCCAGATGGGCTCAATGAGCTGAATGAGGAACTTGATCTGTGCTATATCCTGTAATGGTTTTGTATATACATATTTTTTTTGTTGTATTTTTACCATCTTTTTTTTTTTTGTAAAGATGCTATTGTCTCAGCTCTTTCGCTTTAATGGTCTTTTACTGTTAGACATATAATCATGATGTTTTCTTATTTGTACATGTGTGTGCTTGTCTTTCCCAGTTTTGTGTATATAGACTTTTTGATATGTTGCCTGTTTTTTGGTGAGCTCACATCTCTTGCTTTACAAAGAAGTGAATCTGAACAGTGAATTTGAAATGCACTGGAAATCAACATGTTTCATTATAACTAGTGCATATCCTTCCACTGCTGTGTACACTTCTGTTGATTTCTGTATATCAAAGGCGCGATAAGCTGCTTCCAATATTCTTTGTTATTTCATTGGAACAGTTCAGTATTATTACCCTTTGTATCCGTTATGCGCCAGATAGCCATTTCAGTCTTTAATTAAATAGCTTTACCTGCTAAAAAGGGCAACCAAGGAACTGGTGACAAAGGGAAATTGAATCTTCTTTGCACTGCACACATTTTTAAGGAAAAATGAAAAAAACTGTTTCAGAACATTTCATGCCAGTACTTTTTCCACACACAGTCTTTTGGGCTCATTAATTACTGTACAGTAGTTGAACAAATGGGGAAAAAAAAAAAGAAAAAAGAAAATTTTAGTATGAAACTTTCATCAGCATTTTCCCCCTTAAATTCACACACACGTGCACACAGAAGAACACACGTGTGCGTGCATGTGTTTTGACATGATGTAAGCGGGACCCAATAATTTTACAATTTCATGTTTGACTCCTGACATTAGGTGTAAGTCCCACGAGAACAAGTTGCAAGTTGCAGTAAGCCAAATGACTATGATAAATGCCACTTATCACCGACAGGCTTGTGGACTAAAGGAAAAAATCATTCTTGAGTGGTTCTAGGGCAACATCAGTGCACTGTCGATATAAAATGGTTTCTACAGTCCTCATTTATCACACAACATTGAGACAGCTCATACAATAGGAAAGCAGAATTTCACTTTTTTATCCACTGTCCACACAAGTGCAATGTTGAAATTCTTGACAGACCAATTAAAATTTCATTACAGCCACTTAAGTTATAAAGAAACTTTAATGACTCACTGGGATCTATTCTTTCTCCATAATTCCAGGCTTCCAATATATAACACTACTGAATTCACAGCCACAGACATGGGTTGTTAATACACTATTTGGACAAAAGTATTGGGTCACCTACATATTACACCTACAGGAGCTGCCATGCCATGAAGCTCCCGTCACACAGTTTTGTGCTGATATTAATGCCAGAAGAGGTTTAAAGCTCTGCAGTTATTATAAACTTTTACACACTATGCATCTCAGCACTCACAGAGCCTGCTCTGTAACTTCATGTGGTCTGCCACATGAAGACTTTTCACAAACTGACAAATAGGATGCAATGGTGGCATCCTATTACAGTGCAACTATCAAATTCAATAAGCTCTTTACAATGACCCATTCTTTCACAAATGTTTATAGAGGCAGACTTCATGGCTAGGATCTTGAATTTATACACCTGTGGCAATGGGACTGAAAACAGCTGAATTCAAACATTAGGAGGTGTAGCCCAGGATGTTGTGCTTGTTGATTAGCTTCAAGGTTTCCTTTAGACATAGTTCTCCTATGACAGTGGCAGAGTGAGCCAAGGCACTTGTGCAATGATTTCCATGTGCTCAAAAGACCAGCACTTCTAGAATTAAAACAGTGTGGTCACACATTCTCTCCATATGTGGAGAGAACTATCACAGATGAACACCTTAATGTCACCGCAACAGAGACAGAAGTGCTAAGAATATAAATGGACTGGCTTATTACTGTATGTGGCACTTTTCTACTCTACCTGAGCACTCAAAGAACTTTATACAACATGTCTTCATTCACCCGTTTGCGCACACATTCATTTCTACTTTCACACTCAGATGAAGACACTGCGAACAACTCGGGCTTCAGTATCTTGCCCAAGGATACTTTGGGATGCAGACTGGAGCAGCCAGGGATCAAACCACCAACCTTCCAATTACCAGGTGACCTGCTTTATCTCCTGAGTTATTGTTATTGTTTAGGGCAATGTATAGGGGACACAAGAAACATGCACAGTCATAATCTTGTACATGGCTGCATTCAGTTCAGACTTATGGGCGCTCATATAGATTTAAGGCTGACACGTTGCAATATCATCAGATTAATGAAGAGTAGTGTGTGTCTGAAAAAGGCTTATTTGAATTCATCATCTTCGCTATTCACGCTCAGCAAATTTTAATTTCCACACTCAACTCTTTATTTGGAATGAAGTGACATTAAGTAGGCTGATGCTTAAGTTCTGTGAAGTTGCTGCAGCCAATCAAGATAAAGAGTCAAAAGTTAGAAGACAGACTTTATATCAGGGTGAAGTCATAAAAAGTAATCTCCATGACTGCAAGCAGTGTGTTCCTCTGATTAGTTAAATTTAAACATTTTGGACTTTAATGCTGAATGTGATAATTCATTTAGTGGCCAACAGCAGATGCTGATCAGCGGTCAGCGTGAGTGAAAAAGTGACTGCATATGCATGGGGTTGCTCACTGGTCAATAATTTTTCAGAAGTTGGTTGCTTCACAGATTAAAACTGTGCTGTTTCTTATGGGCTTTGATGTGCTGAAGGATCAAAAATTAAAGAAATAGATAATTGGGTACTGCTTCCAAGATATTTAATGTTTTACAGTATACAACCATGTGCATTAGATTGTTGAGATTGATAAACTTCAAGCCAATTCACAATCACATAAAACTGCAAAGGGGCTGCAAAGGTTATATAAATTTCACTGGTACAATTTACAGTGCTTTTAACAAGATATTGTGAAAGATAACAAAAATATTGCTTATGGGATATTTTAATACACTTTAGAAACCATATACATTTACTTTACAATGTTACAGATGTCCTGCTACTAGGAAGGTCACAGCCATTTAGATTATAGGCCACAAGGTCAATTAAAGAGATTATCAAAACTGTATTTCATACTTGATACAGTTTCATTTCCTGAAAGCCCAAAATTGGATGACTGTGACTTCTGACTGTGGACCAGTGTCAGGAACTTGGGTCAATAAGAGTAAGGAACACAGCATCAACAACAATCGCAAATACATACATCACTCTGAATGCTAAACCTTTTTAATAATCTTACATCAACATCAAATGAGCGTGCCTCATTTTGTGTGATGTGACTCTCCCCGGAGTCCTTCCCCAATTCATTTCAACAGCAGACAGCAGTTGCTGTTTGGATGGTAGCAATGGATCATCTCCATCTGTGACTTGACTCATTAGTAACTTGGGAAGTGCTGCCTTGAATTCAGTGATACATGGAGGAAATACATTCATCTTCATATACTGTAATGTTGCACAGTGGTCTTGTCTCCCAAACAATTAATAATCAGTAAGAAAATAGGTACTTAATGTTTTGACACACCAACTCCTGGAAAAAAGCATCCCTTCCTCTATAGTGCAGCTATCATCAAAAAAGGCAAAAAAGATTGTGGTCGCCTTCACAAAATAGTGGTTGTATGAGGGTTTGGGTAGAACATAGGCTAGCTGAGATGATTTCTAGATGATATAATAAAGGGGGTATTATCATTATTCAGACAACAGTAGTTGCAAGTTAGGCTCCACAGTGTAGGGAAATTAGCTTAACTGTAATATGGGGAGTATATGAAATTGTTTCTGAAAGAAAGCATACTTCTAACAGTTGTATAGCATAAAAACATAACGAAGCAGATAGAAAATATCATCTTAGAGGAATATATTCCTTTGAAAAGTCGAGAAGGAGAGGAGCCATTGATTTGCTTTTGTGAGTCACACACAAGGACAGCGAAAGATCAAAGATGATTATGTGCCTTCATTCTGATGACTTTTTTATGGTGTGCAATTTATATCAGTGTTTTTAAAAAAAAAAGAGGTTCTTCTTTTGTTTGTCTGGTCTTTCTTTGATCAAAAGGGTCATCACATGGCTTCCTACCCAGCTGTTAAGCTGATTACCATGGCATGGCCTTTTCCTGGGTTGGGGAGTTTTAGATTACTTATCTTGACAGTGTCCCTGCTGACATTTTTGTGGTAAGTTGTGGGGGTGGTGTGTGTGGGGGGGGTGGTGTCCTTTTGGCAGTTTTATTCTTGAGAGGATGGCATACTCTATGCTGATGGATATTCGGTTATTCCATATGGACAAATCCTCGAGGAGCATGGCTTCAGCTTGTCATTCTGCTCCGCTGAATGTGCTTCTGATAAGATGTGCCGTGATGACCTCCAGCTTCTGAGGTCACCGTAGAGACCTTCTTGGCTTGACCATTTTCTTCAAAAGAATAATTTGTATCAGAAAGTTTGACAAATTGTTTTCCTTCTAGGGTGCACTGAAAACATCTGCGATGAAATATTTTTGCGAGTAACATAATGCCGTTAAGTTGTGCCGGCGACGTCAAAGCGATGTCAAGTGCAAAGAATTAAGATAATATTTTGGTTTCCGTGACAACACTCGTTCCTCTATTCATTTCATTCCCCCTATATGAAAAAAAAAGGCGTCATAAGGTAAAAATAATATTCATTCATGCCAGATTTATCATGAGCGAAGCTGAAAAAATATTGTGACATGACAGTTTTAATAATCAAAACAAGCCTAAACCTCAGTAAATACAAAGTGAAATTATGATTGCACCCCTGCTGAGATGTGAAACACATCTCCCGATTACTCAGTAACAAGCTGACATTTAGCAGGCTGGAAGTTTGTCAGCTAAATATAAATTTAAGAGGGAGATCCAAGCCTGTTAGATAATGTTCTTTGCCTCATCCTTTGTAACATTAGATATGAAGAAAAAAAAACACCATTGCTTTTAACTGTACACAGTGAACCTGTTTCATCATGCAGTGTAACTGCACTACCCTATTTTAATTCCAGTGTTACTCTTCAAAAGGGGCATAAACAAATTAATAAACATGCTTTGATGGAAATGTGATGTTAGTGTCTCTATTATACAATAGACTATGCATATGCATATTTTATTCCTTTGCAAGAGTGCTTAAGACTGTAGCCAAAGAGTAGATCAACCTCCTGTATGCTCATAGGCATCCCTCCTCTTTGAGATCATTATCCGATACATGAAAGATATTCTAAGCATCCGTGTTTATATTTGCTTTCTTTCTTTACCCTGGTTTAGTGGCGCTTTTCTGGTTTCTTACACTAACCCAAACTTATTTTACTCATTTTCCTCCTAATGTAAGCTCCTGTCGATTAGAGCGTCTGCCAAAAGCTTAAAATGTAAATGCATGAGGCGCTTGATGTCTGCATCTAATAAAATGCAAAAACTGTGGATGACGATTGAAGCTTGGCAGCAGTGAAGATCATCGAAGTTCAAAAAGTCAACACTCCATTTCATTCGTGTTGATTTTCTTTCTCAGATGTGACTGTGTAATTTCACAGATAAATAAGTCAAACTGCAATGCCCCAAAAGTGAAAATCAGAGGTGGGAATTATGCCCATTTAATTTAGGATTTACAAGTTTTAGCACAGATTCAGTGACTACACTTTCCAGCTTGAAGCAGGTCAACTTAAATCTTGATCTTTGCTGTGAATTCTTAGTGGCACTCACTCACCAGAGACACCGACTCATTCTGTTTGTTTACACATTATGGCATGCCTATGGAGCACTTCCTAATTTAGGTAGCAAACTATTTTAATTGGAACTGGTTTAAATGTTAACATATAACCTCTGGTGAAAATTTCAAGCATATTTTTATTCACACAAATTCACTTAAAAGATTCCCTGTTGGTGGGGACTGCTTATTGTATTGCTGTCTTCCATTTGTTTTCTCAAATCTAAATTGAACTCATTAACTTGCCGATTGGTCGTGAAGACCGAGGTGGCTCCGAGTCACTCGGTAACGCCCAGTGAAATAAATACTAGACTGACATGCAAAGAAAGGTGAGCAGAGAGAGAGAGAGAAAGAAAGAGAGAAAGAGAATGTGGTCCACCGGTGCATAAATCCAGGTGCATGATTTATCAGTGCATGCTCTGCAGCTTTTGAAACTGAATTAGCCCTTACCACTGAGACACGGAGGCATCACCATTCATTTACCTGACGAGCCACAGTCTAGCAACTCCGCTCTCTTGAGAACATACACACACATTCAATCACAATTGGACAAAGGCAAGCACATGAGCACAGTCGAGCTCCAACACTAACACTCTCACATAAGATTGCACGTGCTCGTTTCAACACCATTAGGTTCAGTTTATATGCAGTCCTGTAGCACAGAGAGAGAAATAAAAACGGGGCTCAGCTGTACTGGTGAGAGTGAAGCATTACATTCACAGTGTATTACAGACCCTCATTTCCTGACACCTTTTTAGCAAAGGTTCGGCGCAGTTTCATTGGTAAATACCTGAGCAATGTTGCTGCTAACAGCGTAGACTGAAACACACATTCACAACATAATAAAGCTGTGTCGCCATTATTTACTTTAAACAAATCTTTTTAATTGCTCTCCATCCAAAGAAGGCTACAGCGGTTGTTTTGGGTTTTTTTTTTTTTTTTGCACCAGTTTTGTTCACCCAAAGGAAAGAACCGTGAATTATTGCTTTAGTTTATTTATGCTGACACTGACAAAGTTACAATCAAAATGTTGTCCTGCACCTGTTTGGATTGTTTTTAAGTAGTACCATCAGTGAGGAATCTGATATAAATGAGCAATATTAAATGAACAAATCTGAAGCTCGTTCTATTAGCCTGGGGTGAGAGGAGCTAGATAATCCCTTCAAGTGCAGTGCTTGTTAATGTGATAACTGCTGGATGCAAGGACTCTGTGCTAATAATAAAAGAAACAGCTGAACAGTGTTCCTCTCTGTGTTTGTAGCACACAAGAAAATCTGGAGCCACTCTTAGGAAAAAATGTATGTATTGTAATTTACCTGCCTTATTCCTCATGTCTCAAAGGCTAGCTGACAAGATATGAGATAATGTGCTTCCAAGCACAAAGGCCCAAAACGTGGTTTCTTTTCTCTGTGATGTCAATTTACAGTAAAAATGTCCGTATTTTGGCTTTTGTTCAGAGTAAACTGTTATACGGATATCTCTATAAATATTAGTAGCATGTATAATTACATTCACTAAAGCCATCATTATCCTTGATTGAACACCATTTCCAATATTTACTTGCTTACATCAATTTCAATAGCCAATTTCACTTTCACTGCTGTAATGTATTGAACCTGTGCCTCCCACATATGACTCCACAAATGAATTTAAGTGAAAATGAAAATGCAGTGTAACCTTACTTTCATATCAGGTAAAAGTACGTGCAGATGGAACAAGAAACTTTTTTTTTTTTCTGAATACTTCACAACAATACATTACAGAAAATAAACTGGCAGTAAGAAAAGTGTTTTGGGATGCTGAAACTTGTGCCATGTTTTAGAGCTGTTCCAAGACTAGACTATTTTTCATCAGTCCAGTGAGAAACTATTATTAACTTGTCCCCTTTTGATGTTGTATCAGCTTAAGAAGAGGCTGTGGCTGTGCTAGTTTATTGGATACATACATTACTGTCAACTGACCTAGTGTACTTTCAGCTTCAAGCATCTCAACCACATGAATAAACAATCTGGCAATGAGACAGAGGACCTGCTGGTGCTATCTGTAAAAGGAGTTGTGGTAAATGACATTGCGGAGGGGGATTGTGGCTCAGAATATTTGTGAAGGTAATTCATTGTGAATGTGTGATGTTGGCTATCTTGTCGTAATTCAGTACACACTGCACTTAGCTTTTTCTTCTGCATTTACATGAACAAAGTGGGATGCTGTAACTATGGAACAAAACAACTCATCTCGGCCACTTGGCTTTTCTGAAGGTTTATGATGCAGCCAAGTTATGAGCATAACTGTAATTTTTGTAACTGCCTCTGATTTCACAATTAATATCCACATTTGTCGTTTCCTTTTTGTTGATGGAAAAGTATAGAGAAGATCTGAAGGAGCTGAACTGTGTCTTTGTGGATCTAGAGAAAGCATATGACAGGGCATCAAGGGAGGAACTGTGGTACTGTATGAGGAAGTCAGCAAAGGCGGAGAAGTATGCGAGGGTGGTGCTGGATATTATGAGGATAGCGTGACAGCGGTGAGGTGTGCCCTTGGAGTAACAAATGAGTTTAAGGTGGGGGTGGGATTACATCAGGGATCGGCTCTGAGCACCTTCTTGTTTGCAACGATGATAGACAGGCTGACAGATGAGGTCAGGCAGGAGTCTCTGTAGTGAGAGTAGGGAGCAGGTGGAAGAGAGCCTGGAGAGGTGGAGGCATGCTCTGGAGACAAGAGGAATCAAACAGTCAAACAGAAGCAAAACAGAATAAGTGTGTGAATGAGGGGGAGACAGGTGTGACAGTGAGGATGCTGGGAGCAGAAGTAGTGAAGATGGACGAGTTTAAGTACCTGGGGTCAACCATCCAAATCAACCGACAGAGCAGAAGAGAAGTGAAGAAGAGACTGCAGGCGGAGTGGAGCAGGTGGAGAAGAGTGTAAGGTGTGATTTGTGACAGAAGGATAGCAGCAGGAATGAAAGGGGAGGCTTTCAAGACGGCAGTGAGGCTTGCTGTGATGTATGCTTTGGTGTCAGTGGCACTGACAGAAAGACAGGAGGTGCAGCTGGGGGTCGCAGAGTTGAAGACTGTAAGATTTCCATTGGGAGTGACCAGAAGGGGCGAGATTAGAAATGATTATATCAGAGAGACAGCTCAGTTGAGCAGGTTGGAGACAAAGTTAGAGAGACAAAGGTGAGATGGTTTGGGGACGTACAAATAGTGAACATACAGGGCAAAGGATGTTGAAGATGGAGCTGCCAGGCAGGAGGAAAAGACGAAGACTACAAAGAAGGGTCATAGATGTAGTGAAGAAGGACAAGCAGAGGGTTAGAGTGAAAGAGGAGAATGGGATAAGGTGAGATGGAGGCAGCTGTGGTGACCCCTAAAGGGAGCAGCTAAAAGAAGATGAAGAAGAAGAAGATTTGTCTTTTATTTTTCTTTTTTTAGTCACTGTTATTCCCAGAGTACAGATTCATAAACCAAAAGAAACTACAAAGTACCATGTAGCATATCAATCTAAACTAAGACAGTTTTGTATTAGTAGTTACAGTTAGTTCTAAGCAATTTCACAGGACAAAATCATTTCATGAGTGATTCAACAGAGTATAGCATTACTGGATACTACACCCATGAAGCACTATATGCATCAAATAAAGGATTGTATGAATGTGTGTGGATCATAGTGTAAGAGTGTTTCGAGTTGTCAGTAGCGCTAGAAAATTTCAATATAAATGCAAATCCATTTACCATTGAACAAATTCAGTACTTAACTTAATACTCGTGTGTTAGACCACACCCACCTTCAAACTCAACGCCGCTTTTTGAGCCCATCTGTACAAACGTAAAGCTGACAGCTATATCGTTTACAGGTGCTGCACTTTTGAATTGATACCACAACCAGCACAATGATGGCACACACACACACACACACACACACACACACACACACACACACACACACACACACACACACACACACACACACACACACACACTCCCATAGGATGGAAACCATACTATGCTGTCTCTTCGTCCTGTTCGTACAGTTTTTTTTAGTTGAGTAATTCAGTAATTTAGTGATAAGCTCTTAGGCATTGTTTTCTACTTAAGTATTTGGTATTTTAATTATTACAGTCATTCATCTGTGTCACTTTGACTCCTTGGAAGTGCATTAGTGTGTTATTAAAAACATTGTTTTTCACACATCTAATACGACATTTGCCCGTTCTTTACTTTCTCATCCTTCTCAGCGAATTCCACACTCGCAGCAGTTATATTAGAACTGAGACTCTTGCTTTAACTAAAAAGTCGTTCTCGTAGTCCGGCAGTGAAAGAGTTAAGTCATCAGTGTGGAGTAATGGCGGGTGGTGATTGGTGGCAAAAGGTTCTTGAATAGAACCTTCATACATAAAAGTGCAGGACAGGCAGTTTTCTCTCTGGGGATCACTGTGTGAGCCTCATCCAGTGGTGTATGGGATTGAGCCGAATGTGATTGAATGGGCTGAAACAGGGCCTGATGGTAGCACTGTGTGTGTATGTGTATGTGTATGTGTGTGTGCGTGAGAGAAAGAAACATTAAGTTGGCTTAAGCGACCTGCCGCCCCCCACCTATCTCTTTGATCAATAGCACTGATTGCTCCAATATCATCACCACTTACACACAAACAGCCACATACTTCAGTCTAAACTTGTGCCTAGGCTTAATTATCAGCCAGGGTTAGTCTGAGTGCAAGTATGTCTGCATGCATGTGGGTATCATTCATGTAGATTCTGCAGCCCCGAGCGTCTTCTAAATAAGCCAAGAGACAAAGAATCCATGCGCTCAGTTTTTCCTTGTAACTGCATGGGTTATTGATGGTATACGTCCAGTTCAAAATTATTGGCTCTGCATTTGTTTACATAAGCAATATTTTGAAATCCACTGGCAATAAATTAAAAAGCAATATACGTGTCATATATTTAGGCAAAACGAGGGGGAAAAAAAGTTGGCTATAGTTACAAAAACGCCAAAGAGATGAATGTGTTTTGGAGTATTTGCAGAAATATTAGAGGCAATGAATCAGGGTTAATAGCAGGAGAAAAATACTTCAGAATAAATAATAACTGGCAAACAATTACCATGCAGCACACAAAAACAACTTAATTTACTTTCAACTGTAAATGATTTGTATACATCACTGCAACCAGTAAAAGTCATAAAAGGCAAAATAAGGATTACATTATTTGCAGAGCTTAGTACCCACAGCTGAAAATAAGATAGGACATACTTCATAATTTCATTACTGTCTTACAGCAGCAAATCATGAGAAACAACTTAGTTTTTTAGCTTAATAAAATGAGTACAATATCACAGCACAAAACAGCTCAGGAAGGTAAAAACGATAAAGAAGGAACTCAATTAAAAAGAACATATAAAAACAGAAGAGCTCAATAAATCAGAATCAAAATATCTTTGTCCTCTGCATGCCTACAAAGAAAAAAAAAACCCTGTACACAATTTTGACTATGAAAAGATGCACAAGAGATTATCTAGTGGGAGTCCTCATGGCTCAGACACACCTGTCTTTGAACTGGGCTGTAATTTATCTTTATCTATCACAGTACCGTCAGTGCTGTCCACAGACAAGTTCTGTGAGCTTTGTGGTGGTACACACACACACACACACACACACACACACACACACACACAGAGTGGTGATTCTAGAATCTGTTGGGGCTCTAGGCAAAAATTTACAGGGGGCTCCTCCAACCAGTGTTCATCACATTATGTTTTAAATAATCAACCACACTCCTGTAAAACAATGGCAAAAACATCATTCTGGAAATGACAGCGACCATATTTATGTCAGTAACAATTCCCGAGACCAGGCTTACTGGTTATGAAGTAACTACTAACTTCTGTGTTCTGTGACTCCCAGCCACCCATACTGGATTTGTCATGGCCTGCAGAGCTGGTGAAACCAGGATGCTCTGCTAGCTAAGTTAGCATTAAACAGCAAAACAAATAAAAGAAATAATGTGATGATGGTGGAAGCTACATTATTCAAGAGTCTGTCCTTCACAGTTAAGGATAGACTAGCAGCATTTAGTTATTTGCCATTTTTTTTAACCACTATTATCTGCTCATCTCACAACTGTCTTGCTTTCTTCGTCTTTCTTTTTTCACTCTCAGCAGGATAACCTCCTCCCCTCAGGGAGGTCAGGCATCTCCTACTGTTACTGCAAACTCTGCACACTGTAGTTTAAAGTTTGGGGGCTCCCCCCACTGGCCTAGGGCCCCAAGCAGCCTGGTAGCAAGCAGCGCCTCTGCACACACACACACAGACTCACACTGTGAAAACTATGGATTTTTATCACAACCAAGATTAACTAGCAAAATACATCAGATCTCCTTTTAGCCAGCTTTTATTTGTTTGAAAGGTTGTTTGTTATATTGTTGTCCCATCATCAGAGATCGAAGAAAGATGGGAAGCCTAGGCTTTATTTCTGGAGCAAGGGTGCACACTCAGTCAAAAAGTACTCTGTTCTGAATTAGGCCTGTCAGGAGCAGTCTGTGTGAGTCATGGCTTATACAGTAGATGGTTGATTTCATGATGAGACTCTACAGTCTTTCAGTGTGTGCAAGGAATTGGTACCAAACTCAACAAGATAAGCTGGTGAAAGTGCAGTTACTGAACTCTAGATTACCAGAAGCAGGAAAGAAAATGAACCTGTTCACGTTTACCAATAAATCATTTGAATAACAAATTTAATTCAATAAGAGAAAGTATGAAAACAAGCAAATGACACAGGTAATGGAAATTTTAGTTATATTTTATAATATATTTTATAATTCTATATTTAACTTGAAGGTGAACAAAAAAAATTGCTTGAAAAACAATAATAATTCTCTGAAAGGAGGATAGTTGAAAAATGTAATAAAAATATAAAAAATTAATAAATAATTAAAACTCAAAATTGAGTTTGTCTGAAAACCAACACTCTTAATGGAAAGAATTTTCATGTAATTAAGCAGTTAAATGTTTCATATATGGCTTTAAATAGCCACAGATGAATAGCTCTCACTCCCACCTGTTGCTCGGTGCACTGAGGACCTCTGTAGTTTTTTGTTTTTTTTTTTAGCTTGCAATGAGATCAAATAGACTTCAGTTAAATTCTCTCACCATCTTACATAGATGTCATGACATCATCACTGTCACTGCCATATTTTAACCTGAAACCTAATCGCTTTCAAAATCGAATAAATCAGATTTGGTACCTAAAACTAATTAACAGTGACAGAAAAGGAAAAGTCAAAAACTTAAGAAAAAATACCGTATAAAAATTCATGAGACTTGAACTCCTGTCTCATAGCTGGAGGTTGTATGTCTGCTGTAGCGTTTGAGTTTTCATGCTCAGAGAGGACAGATTTGTAGCCATTGCAGCTGACAGTGGTGCAAATATGAATGTTGCTGCATACTTCACGCACATTGTGTTTAAAATGGACAGAATTTATTTACTTTTTTTTGTCATAATTGTGCATGTATTCTTGAGTTATGGCCAAAATAAGTTTTAAGGCATAAGTGACGTTGACCTTTAAACACCAAATTCTAATCACTCCCTTTAATCTCCTTAAAGCTCACATTTAAAGAAATTCCCTTGAGGTGTTCCTGATCTGCCTGTGATTTTTTTTTTTTTCTTGGTAATCTCTTCAAAAATAAGAGATGCAATAATTTCAAATGCTTCAAACATAATTCAGAGTTGATATGTAAAAACTTGTTTGACAGTGCATATTTTTTAAGGCACTTACTGCATCCGACCAGCTTTTATTGGACTTTACTTTGAGAATCAAATGCACTGGGGACAAAAGCAAAAAAGTAAAAACAAATACATACCCTGTCCAAATCTAACTGCAGAGATAAATAAAAACAGTCTCCTCCTGCATTTCCAGGATTTAGATTTCTGCTGTCTAGTTTGGTGCATCAGCATTATTCATGACAGGGCTATTCTTGTCTTCTCATCTCCCATCTGTTATCACCTGTAGCCTGCCACTTTGCAGCGATAGTGAATAGTGAAGGCTATTAACCCATTAGCTGATCACAAATTGTCAGGTGCCCCACTCAAGTACTTGCTAACACTATTGTGATGGAAATGTGCCATAGGAGAAAATAAAGCCAGAGGAAAAAGAGACCACATCCGTACAATTACTGAAACATTAAAGGCAAATGGCTCCTTTTGAAGTGATGTTCTTATACCATATCTTTCTACTAAGAGCCATAAAATCTTTTAATAAGATGAGCCAAAGTCATGTTGCATTTGGTAGAAACTGAGGGAATAAAATTTCCTTGCAATACAACGTGATACTTAAGCATTTTCAACCCACACAAAGTTTTATGTTGTTGTTTGTACTGTATGTATGTAGGTAAACAAGAAGCTTTCACACTTACAGTATACTTATTTGTTATGTTAAAATACGCAGTAAAAACTGTGATATTATTTTGAAGGGACCCATCACTGTGATCATTGTGTGCAGTCTGGAGCAGCTGCTAAACTCTCCAAGGTGGCCGTGAAGACAAGCGGAGAAGGTCTGACATCACTTTGAGATGTCCGCTAATAACAGAGCTGAAGCACTCTCTTCACGTACTTACTGATGACTGATGAAGACCGACCGTGATGGATGTGACCACGGCATGCATGGAATTCATTTTTACGACATGAATTAGTTGCGTAGGGAGCAGTTCACAATCATACCATTGCTAACAGCATCAACTGACGACCGTCCACAGGATGGGTTTTGCGCTAGTTTTAGATAACCCCAATGTACCCAGTAGATTAGAATTTCAATATCAGTTTTGGTTCTGATGTCTTAGTAACTAAGTTAACACTAAGTTTTATCTTCAGACATTTTAGTAGCTAATTGGATTTGAGCGCACAGCTGAAAGTCATCTGTGTAAGAATGAAAACAGACCCCATAATTATGAATGATACTCACAAAAGGAGCATGGACAAAGATAATAAAATAGGTTCAAAGACTGGATCCTGGTGTACTCCATAAGAAAGAAATATATTCATAAACAAAATTGCCTGTTTTTAAGTTTCTAGTTTAATGCTGTTGCTGAAATTCCACCCCAGTTTGGCAGTATACCATCGAGAGCTGAGAACAGACTTTGCAATATTTAAATGAATGAAATGCCACCATTTATTTTAAGAGGAAGTCATTTACTCCACTTAAAATAGCCATCCCAGTGTGAGATGGTGTAGAAAAGAAGTGAATTAAACTCTTAGAAGTAACACTGTTTGCAAATAAGGTAACTTAAGGTAATTGGGAAATAAGCCAAAAAAGACAGGGTGCTCTGAAAGCAAGTGTGAGCCAGAGAATGCAAACTTTTAATGGTCTAAGTTTGCACTTGTGTATTTGAGACACACACATACACACACACACACACACACACACACACACACACACACACACACACACACACACACACACGTCCACTCACCCAAATGTTGCCGTCTTGGTGATAAGGTTTCCAATTCCTTCCTGTGTCACTGTAGAGGAGACGGTATTGTGTCGTCCAGTCAGAGCTGCTGTAGCGACCTTGTGTTGCTATGGCGCTCACCTGCTTTCTTGATTCAAGGTCCACCTGTAGCCACTGGTAATGGTCACTGTCCAGAGGTGACCATCCACCAGCTCCTGCAAAGTCATTATGATTGGGACATCAAAGGTCAGTTTTCCCCAAATGTTTTATGTAACTTAAGCAGTATGATACGAGGTTTAAATACACAGTTAATAACAGGAAGCACATTTTCTTTCTTGATTTGAGCTTATTTGCAAAGACGGTCCAAGACAGCTGGAGAAACTCATGGTACTCCCATAATGACATTTTGCAAAGAGCATTTATCGTTACAAGGTTAGTCCATCCCATTATTAAAGGTCAGTGTCCAGCAGAGTGTAGCCCAGAAATTTGCTCCTAGCAGGCACTGGTGTAGGAGAAGCAATGTTTTATTAAATGCTTTGCATGCAGGGTTAGAGCCTGATGACTATAAAGATGTTTCACATGAATGAATGACCAGTATGCTCTCCCTATTATGATAATTAGAATGATATGTCCAATATAGAAGATGCCTCAGCTTCAAGAGGAAGGTCATTAGTATTTATGAGGTTTCGGGAAGGATTTGTTTTTAATGCCAGAATCCAAGACATAGAGACATTTTTGAAATGCTTGAGCATTCCCTTTCATCCATTTTATTCCTGATACGCTCACTTTTCACAACAAAACACAATCAAATTTAGAAGAACACTATCTAACAGCAGCCTGTACAAACAGAATGAGACTATAAGCCTATAAGTCAAATTGCAAGTACTGTCATGTAACTCATCTCATCTTGACACCTACATATGGTTATTGCTCTGCTCATTTTCAGCTAAGCTCTTGTTTGGTATGTGCATCCTTGAGTGCAGATTAAAGTGGAATTACCCCCTGGTGGGGCAGGCATTTTGATTTTCACTGCGCACAACTGAGTTGGAATAAATACAACAAAGTTATTTTTTCTTTTGGTTATTTTCAAAATGGGCAACGGGCCCGAGGGAAATTACTTGTTCAAAAGTAAAGAGTAATTGTTTGACCTCCTCTTTACCATTTTGAATAGATTAGAAGACCAACAAATATGCTCAGAAAGGCATCCTGAGTTAAAGGTTATGATCTCCCAGGGTAGATGCACTACCAAATGATATATTGCCTTAAAGAAAATGAGTATCTCTGAGAACACTGAGGGAGAGTGTTTCAGTACCACTTTCCCATGACTATAGTGTCGACTGGTGGGATAGATAGGCTGTTTGTTTCCTAATCCTCTCAGTGGCAGTCAGCGTCCTTGCAATAGCCTAAAAACCCATTGCTCTGCCTTCATTTCCAGACAAACTCTCATGTGTCCTCTAAAACTTGCCCCCTTTCACCCCTCCAGTTGTCTACCCGGGGCAAGGCCAAACTCCTCTGGACCTTGCAGGTTAAATGAGCCTCAGGGTAAATGGTCCAGAAACAAAATAGCATGGCAACTGCAAGGGAACAAGAAATGATGACACTGATCTAATTTCCATCAAAGAAAAAATAATAAATGGCATAAATGTCAACATTATAGTGTACGTTACCTACCATTAGAGCAGCCAGTGTTGTAGAATACAAAAAAACTGCACAAAGGGGTGCATAAAACAGATTTATGGAGCAGTACGTACTTTTTCCGTGGACTTGTTGTGCACAGATAAAAAAAATGAAGCTTGCTCACAAAGCTTATGGATGTAGTGTGAACTGGCTGTGTCAGGTCTTTGATTCTCTGTGACTGACTTGTCTAAAGGACACACATGCAGATAAGATAGTGTTGGAGAGTGACAGATGTGTGTGTGTGTGTGTGTTTGTGTGTGTGTGTTTTAAGTGAAACCTGAAATGTGTGGACGAAGTGAGGGCAAGGGAAAAGGGTAGGACCACAAAGGCGTAGGAGAGTGGGCGAAAAGCGCTAAGTGAAGTGGAGGAGGAATGAGAGATGATAGTCATATGATAAAATAGAGGGTGAGGCAGTTAGCAATGTACCCCTACTGACAAAAATCCTATATCTTATCCAATTACAGAGCCATTACACTCCGGCCCCGGACCTGACAGATAACCAAGCCTGTATCAGTGGAAACGTCAATACCTCAAAAACCCGTTGCAGCAAAGCCATTCCCGTGGGCGGATAAAACACTATCAAAAAAGAGAAGGGTATGGGGGGGAGAAAGGAAAGGTGAGGAACTGGGTTCGGGAGGGGCAGAGTGGTGGTGATAAGTAAACAGACAGCAGAAAATAAAGATTAAGAACGCAAGCTGAGCGGACAATGACCAAGGCAGTGTGATACTTTGAACAAGATAGGAGGATGGGGTGTTGGAAAGAGTGACGAGAAGGTGTGTGTTGTGGGCTGGTGACAAGAAAGGGGAGATGGCGGAAAAATGGAAACAAAGAAGACGGATGAGGTGAGGAGAAAAGAGAGTAATAAGAGAGGCTTTTATGGCTGTGGTACTGGGGAAGCCAGAGATGAGATGGACTGGTAAAAAAGGTTAAATGAAATTATGCTAAGGAAGGTGATAGACACAGGCCAAAGTTTAAAAAAAAAAAGAGGAGAGGAGAGGAGAGGAGAGGAGAGGAGAGGAGAGGAGAGGAGAGGAGAGGAGAGGAGAGGAGAGGAGAGGAGAGGAGATGAGAGGAGAGGAGAGAAGAGAAGAGGAGAGGAAAGTTGGGGGGGAGTCAGATTCTCTTTTTGCCTAAGTGCATCGTTTCTACCGGTGCCCAATGAAAAACATGAAGCAAGAAGTTAGCAATTTTTCACACATTGTTCTAGGCAACTTAATTGGTCATTGCTGGCTAAAGGGAATTGCAGGGATTAAATTTTAAATCTCCCATTTTCAAGTGTCAAGCTGTAGTGAGCTACATCTAATTAAACTATTAATGTATTTAAATTATACAGCTTCCAGGTAGTTTCACCTGATTCATATTTGTTTTGTGATTCAAGTAGTTTTTGGGCATTATTTAGTAATTTACTGAAACTACAAACAATTTTGATTGGTTGATTGATTGATCGATCAATTGATTATTTTTACATGCCAATCAAAGCCAAACTTCTCTTTATGGTTGTTTCAGTGTAGCTGTACTCATTTTAGTTTGTAAAGCTTTGCTTTCACAGCAGTTTTCAGCACTGCACAAAGTCTGGTTTGGTACTGTATGTGGTATTAAAACACATTCTGTAGATTCACACATCATTTTCTTTTCCTTTTGGGTGCCCTGCTATTTTGAACATTTTCCAGATCTGCCATTTCCCCGTCTACTTCAACTGGATCTATATCTCTCTTCAGTCACCTGACGCCCATACCCAATTTTCATTTAAGCCCCTTCTCGCAGTGTCACACTTCCTTCCTGGCACCTTGTTCCTGCGCTATTCTTATGCATCTGTTGGTTATATCCCACTTCTGCTGACATCTTATGCCATTTTCATTTTACCTAATCTGTTAAGAGTCAGCAAAGAGCTTCTTCTCTATTTTTTGATATACATTTTTTCCTGTATTGATTTGAAAAATTATGAGAATGACACCATGTAAAAAAAAAAAAAAAAAAATTATGATCCGGTCCAGATCAGTTCAGCTGACTCTGACATCCATGTGTCTGACTCATAGATACGCTAAGGGGTCAATTAAAGGACAAGAGAATAATTAGGGGAAATAAAGTTGATGAAGAAAGATGGAGTGGAAGACATATTAGGGTTACAGGGTTACCAAATGTAACAGATGGGGATGAGAGGGAGAAAGAACAGAAATGTCCAGAGAGAAATACAGGTTCAAAAGATCGTGAAAGTGATGGTAGGCATTTTCAAAAGATTCTCATTGCAAAGACAAAAAAAGCAGTGAGAGAGAGAGAAAAAAGCAATGGGCTAGAGAGCGCAGAGTTAGGGGTCAGGAGAGGAGAGTGTGACACAAATAAAGGATGTAACGGAGCAAAAGAAATGCAGAGACAAGAGAAGCGAGGCGAGGTGGGCAAAAAGGTGTCTTAGATTTGAGAAAAAAGGAGAGACCTCGAAAAGGAAAACATGAGACATGAGTGGGGAGGAGGGGGGCTTGACAGAGGTTAGCATGGGAGGGTGAAGAGTGATATATAAATATATATAAAAAAGAACAGGGGTGCAGCTAAAGGTGAAAGCCCAGAGGAGAAAGGGGAGAGGGGAGAAGAGGCTGACAGAATAAAGTACAGATGGAAGATCCTTACAGTGGGGGAATGGAAGGTGAGAGAGTGAGAGTGAGTGAACAGGAGAATCAGCCAAAGAAAAAGGAGGGAAAAAATGGGAGGAGAAAAGGGGAGGGCAGGAGTGTCGGGGGACTGTCACCGTTCTCTCGCCTGTCACACACACAGATGTTCGGGGAGGAGAAAAGGAGCAGGAGGAGATGATAGGGAAGAGAGCAAGGGAGCATAGAAGGTCAAAAAAACCACCTCAGAGGAAGAGACGATGGAGAGGAAAAAGGCAAGTAGGACTGAGAAAAAGATCAGAAGAGCTCGGACAAAGGATGGTGAATAAACCATCCGGATTTTTTTTTTTTTCATTTAATGAAGCTTATTAAGCTTAAATGCTCTGTATACAAACTACTTCACTTCATAATAGACATTGAGCCATTAAGTAATGGAAAAAAGAAGCCAAAAAGAAGCCAAAAAAAGAAAAAAACATCATATGATCCATATTGATCAAGGTGAAATTTACTTGTAAAAAGAACCTAATAGAATGCATTGCTGTCTATAGTAAATATGACTTGGATACATGATGTGCTGTGCAATTCTCTACATTTGAAGACTTGAAACAATGCTATAAGGACAAAAGTACGGTCCACCAGCACATTACGCCTACAGAAGCTAATTGGCCATGGAAATGCATGCCATGAAGGTCCTAGCGTGCAGTTGTCGTGCTGATGTTAATGCCAGAAGATGTTTGGAGCTCTGCAGTTGCTGAGTCAGCAGAACATTGGCATCTTTCATGGACTATATTTCTCAGCACTTGGCGGCCTTCCTCTGTAACTGTACACAGTCTGCCACTTTGTGGTTGAGTTGCTGTGGTTCCTAAAAGCTTCCAGTTTGCAATAATACCACAGATGATCATGGGATATTTCGGAGGGAAGAAATTTCACAAACTGACTTGTTGCAATGGTGGCATCCTGTTATAGTGCGACATATGAATTCTTATAGATATCTTTATAAAGACAGACTGCATGACTAGGTGCTTGATGTTGTACATCTGCGGCAATGGGACCGAAAAACACCTGAATTGAAGGATTAAGAGATGTGGCCCAGTATCCATAGCAATAAAGATAATTTATCAGCATGTACTGAGGAATTTGTTTTGCCCTTACTAGCCTTTAGGTTTTCGGGATATTAGGAAATTTGTTGATCTGTTTTTTGTTTATTGTTTTGTTTTGTTTTTTGTAGACAGGCCATGAAAATGATTCAATGTCAAAATCTATGTGAAAGAAGAAAAAATAGGATCTTTGGGCAATAGTAAGACTTCCTCTTATTATGAGGGCACACTGGGTGCAACAGTACTGTCACTATGACAGAACAGATTTAGCCAGCTGGTTATCATCCTAACAATGTATGCAATACAGTGCAATCAAAACAGATATTTCATTCAATTCTATGATATTTGTAGTTAGTTGTTGAATCTTTCAAATTAAATAATATATTGCAAAATGTCCCTTTAATGATCTGAGTTTATCAGTTTATCAGTCTGCAGTCTGCTATGGCTACTCTACTGTATATCCTTACAATGTTCTTTTAATTGTGAGGACTGCTCAAATGAAAATTGAATGAAGTGAAAATGTCCCTGTGCAAAACAGAACAAAACAAAAATAAAAACAGCCAAAAATGGCTGAAAAAAGTGTGCAAAACAAGATTTGAGCGATCTGCGATGACACAGATAATCAGGTATTGTAGCAATGGTAGCCACACAAAGTCAGAGTGTGTTTTATAGTTGAATCCCACCAATATTAATACTGACTGTGACCACTAACATTCAGATTACTACATAAGCATGCTCATAAATGCAGTTGTGTGTGTATACATACCAAACAAGGACCAAAAACAAGGTCAGGAAATATGAAAACTGCACTACTGTTAAGAATAAAGTGTCCATTTAAAGCAAATACTGTGCTTTTTTGGATTAAATGCATTTTTTATGACCTCCAGGAACCAGAGTGGCGTGTGTATCCCATTTTCTCAGGAAAACCAATAACAATGAAAATACAATAAAAGTCAATAAAAGTCAGGCCAGGAATGTGGGGGGCATAGATACATGTACCAACAGCAATGTACTTATTGAGGAAAGATAGGGAGACATAATGGTGAGAAAAATCAAACCAGTAGATCCCTGTGGGACCCATCGCCAAAAATGGCTGCTTTCTGAAACTGCCAGCTAATGCAGTTGGTGTGTGTGTATATATATATATACATATATATATATATATATATATATATATATATATATATATATATATACACACACATTTTTTCTTGCATCATATCTCACACAGTTCAGAAAAGCCTGGACTGCAGCATGTGCCATTAGTCCAGACCACAAGCAAAGATATAAAAGCCTCCTCTGGTTGCTTTGTACACTGAATCAGTGTTCCACTGCCTCAGCAACTGTTGCACTGCTGTGTTTTCTGTTCTTTCTTCATCTCTGGTTAAGCTGTCAACTGGACTACCCGCTCTGGGTTTATATATTTGGACAAAGCAACTGGTTTGTCCATCCATTCTTCCCAGAGTGTGAAAACATTTATACAGTACAATAATGCATGTATGTATACACAACAGAACTGTAAACAAAATGTGATATATGTAGTGTAGACATCTGTTTGTGTCTGATGGGGTTAGTCCAGCTTCTTTAATGGGTAACATAGCGAATAAAGGGAAACAGGATATTTTCAAGTAAAACTGGAAATGAAGATTTCCAAATAAAAAAAAAAAAACTCAAGTGAAACGCAGAGTTGTGAGGATGTGTAATGGAGACGCAGTGTGATTGTGGATGGATGTTGAACAGCCAGTGATAGGCATTACATGCAAGCAAACATGACAGTGGCAAGGCAAGCATCAAACAAGAAAACATCTCTCCTCTGTCTCACTGACAGTGTGGGTGAATGTGTGGGTTGGCATGTGCACATGGCAGATTTCATTTCTGTGCATCCTGTTTAGAAATGTTTCATGGTGTTTTTGTATGGCTGTATGTTTGTGCGCTCCAGCACCCGAGAGAACGTGCGTGAGAATATTTATCAAAGGTGCCACTTTTGATACCAAAACCACGTTAACAAAAAGTATAACATCTTTATTAATTAGAATGCGAGGCCGCCGGAAAAGGGAGCAGAGAGAAAACAGCTGGTTAGCCCTCTGCTAGCACTTCATCTTTCTGTCATGAAGCAAAGGGAGCGGATGGAGGCAGAGTAATTTAATTAGGAGAGGACTTCCATTATCGATGGATGACTGCAATGGCTGGAGACATCAAACAAGTTTGCAAGATGACAGTGAAAAGTAAAGCATGAATAGGGAAAGTTGTGCTGCAGTTGTGACGTACTTCATTTGAATAAGGAGGTATAGAGTGGAACTTCTTAAAACTTGGGGGGAAAAAAAAAGAACTTGGAAAAGTATGTGCCAGGAAGAGAGAGAGACAAAAAAAATAGCTAATGAGGTTTGGGAAGAAAGAATAGACAGGCTGAGAAAATGGAGTGTGGGATTGCGAATGTTACAGTAGAAAATAGAAATTGTATGGAGGGAAAATGACATGGAGAGAGAGAGAGAGTGAGAAAGAAAAAGGGGGGATGCAAGGATGTGACGGAGGGCAGGGAGAGACAAGACAAAAGACAGAGGAGCGCAGAAGGAGACGGATAAGAATTAGAGAGAGGTTGAAAAAGAAAATGGAATGTAAGGATCAGTGGCCACGTGTTTGTGATTAGCAGCCCAATCTCATGCTTGGCCACGTCTGCACTGTGCAGCAACGTGGGCGCACACATATGCTCACATGCCAGTAGGTACATCCACGGAGGCACACAGTTTACTGATCTCTCACTTTTCACACAAAATGGTACACGCTGTTATCGCTGAGTGTTTGTCCAAAGCACAAATCTTTTTTAGACTTTTTTTTTCAGAATAAAGGCTACGTGGAAATAACCCATTATCAAGTGTTGTTCCAGAGCGGTGGCGATAATAAGATGTACCCACATGGAAATTTGATACTTCTCTGAGCTCACAATGGAGAGAGAAAAAAAAAAAAATCCAAAATGTCAGTAGTTACACAGCTTCAGCCAAATTATCAGTCATTCAGGGCTTATCACAAGTCAACTGTCAGTTGCTTCTGCGTGTCCTCCGATCTTCAGCGTGTTCTCTTTTCCCATGTCTGTCTGTTCCCCCTCTTCTGAGAGCCTTTTTCTTCCCCCGTCTTCCACTTCTCCCTTACCTCGACACATTTCCAGTCTCTGTTGCCTTTATCCTTTCCATTCCTCTTCTATTTTAACCTGTATCCACAGGGCATCTGTCTTCAGCTGGCAGCGCTGAACACATGCAGATCACAGCTCTTGTGGTTGCTATGTGACAAGTGCAAACCTATTTGGAGCATATCGTTTACTTTTCTGGCTCGTGGCCCTCTTTTAGATCCAAAATCCCAGTGACACAACCAGAGAAAGAACCGTCATGTGAATGTGAGTATGGCCAAATCCTATAATCAGGTCTTAAAGTGAAGTTTAACTATTTTCATGACACAGAGGCACAAAAAAAAGCAAGTATTTTACTGGGCTCCTGCAAAAAAGAAATGGAAATGGGATCAAAATAAGGATGGGAAATGGAGAAACTGAAAAATAAAAAATGGCACAACAAAGCCAGCAGAGTACCAGGACCATGGCTTTATTAGTATTTATCATGTCCATGCAAGTGGTTGTCTCATGCCTTGATTCTCTTTTCCATGTCTGCGAAAATGAGAAAACCTTTTCTGACCTCATTCCAAGTTAACCTTGGACACAACGAATTTGAAATAAAGAGTAGTTTTCTCCAGATAGAACTTTAAATATGAAAGATGAGGGTGTTAAGCAAGTGCGGAAGGTCTGTGAAAAGGTTTGATACGAGTTGCATCATTGAAGGTGTAGATGCTTGATGCATACTAGCGGCGAAAGTCTCTGATCTGATTTTGACCATTTTTGTTGTTAAGGCCCACGTATGTTTTACAAGGGTTACTTCTGCAGGTTAGAATAAAATGCATGCTCACTGTATTTTAAAGCTGTTTAATATTGTATCAAACAAGTATTCGGTCTTTAAAGTGTTTTGTGACCTTTTTCAAACATGTATGATCCCATGTGGGTGAGAATCTTTGAGCTGAAGAGATGTGAAGAACTTATCTTTTTCTACACTTCATTAGCTGTCATCTGGTCTCTCTCCTTGTCTACCTGTCTTACACCCCCCCCCCCCCCCCCCCCCACCCCCCACCCCCCACCCCTCCTCTTGTCCATCTAGACCAAAAGGCTTTTGGCTGAAAGAGAAGCGGGCTCACCTTTTCCTTTGTCTGACACCCTTGAGATTCACAGGGCCTTGCACATTAACTAGCACTAAGGGGGAGACGGTTAGAGGGTGGGAGCATTCACCTTTGGGAGAAAGGAGAGGAGTGTTGGTGAGAAGAAGAATGTCGAGGCTATTAGGGGAAATGAGAGAGAAAAGGATGAATGGTGTAACAATGGTAGAAAGGTTGGGAGAAGAAAGAAGGAGAAGATGGCGGGAGGCAGGTGAATGTGAGACAGAGAGATTGCAAATAAAAGAAGACTGGTAAAGGGGTGGCTGTGGCTCAGATGATAGAGCGGCTCGTCGACCAGTTGGAAAGTTGAATTGATCCTGTCCATGTGTTGAAGTCTCCTGGGTGAGATGCTGAACCCCGAGTTGCCCCCAATGCATCCATCGGAGTGTGAGTGCGTATGTGTGTGTGTCAATGTTAGATAGAAGTGCTTAGGTACAGATAAAAGCAGTGTATGAATGTTGAAAAATTGAGTAGAAAGGCACTATACAGGTATAAATACCAGTCCATTTAGAGGAAGCAATGAGCGGAAAGAGTTACAAAAGAAGGAAAAATAAAGTACAAGCATCTTTATTGGCCGTTTCTGTTTTTCGACTGCAGAGGCAGAACTGTCCTTGCTTGATTTATGTAACTGCAAAAACAAAAAAGTGAATACAAAACAAATCTAGCATCATACCATAATAACTAATATTAAGATAATAATAATCAGCTAAGAAAAAAATGGACCACAGCTGCTGACAATCAAACTGTTCTGGCTTAAATAATTTTCATTAATAACATAATGCATTAATTCAGGGCTGTTAAGCAACTCTGTTTTCTAAGTAAAGGTAAAAAAAAAAAAAAAAAAAGGTGCAGCATTATAATGGAGCAATTAAGAATATGCTAAAGTTGTAGGAGCAAAAAGCAATGTTCACAAGCACATTCTTGTTTAGGCATTTGCACACAAATACACTCCTTTAAAAACACATACTGTACCTATAACAAACTAATAAAATGTGTCATCTTAAGATGAACAAGCAAAGTAGTCAAGGCTACCAGGATCCTGGGAACTGGCAGGCTTAAAGCAGATAGCTGCCTGCTGGAAAATCACTATGGCATCATCTAACGCCATCTCTCACTCACGCACACACCTACAGGAATGTGCATCTAAAATTGGATGCACACACCCGAGACACACATCCCTATAACCTAAAACTCTAATAGCTGTCAGCGTTCACAGCCCAATGTGCTTAGCTTAAGATGATTGGTGTGTCCCATTGATTTTGTGCCTCCCCTGTTCCATAGCACTGGGAGATTGGAGTAGATTGGATTATCAGTACATACTCATGTCACCGACGGCAAATTTGGCTGTCAAATGTAACTGCTTGAAGGGACCTCTCCTTATAATATGTGTAAATGTGTAGTACCATCCTGTTTTTGTCAACACAAGTGTTTTGAAATGTCTGTGTTCCCGTGAAAGTGTGAGCGTTTAATGTGTGGACTTGTATTTGTCATGCCTCACAGGGTTTCTGTGAATGTGAGCATGAGTCATGTAGATGCTAAATTGACTGTTCACTTGTTTTCTCATTCAGTGCATGTTTTGTCTGTAAAAAAAAGACAAAAACTTTCACTGTAATTTTAAAAATATGTGCAATATGGATTAGTCTGAATGTGCTTTTTTTTTTTTTTTTTTTAAATAATTGCGATTATGTGTGTATGAATTATGTCTCTAATGATGTGACTGTTGACATGGCTGACCAATAAAACAACAACTGATGGAAGCAGTTTGTTGTTAATCAGAATGGTGGTTCTATCTGCCATGTGCTCTGGATATGAATCACAGAAAAATGTATCTAAAAAGCCAGAAAGCTCTAGTTCTAGGCTAACTGCTTGACATTGATTTTGTGTCTCTCTCTCTCTCTGTTTCATAGCACTGGAAGAGCACATAGACATGCTAATGACCAAACTCTTGGTTGTCAAATGTAGCTGCTTGCATCTAAATGCAAGTAAGAATGATAGACAGTAAAAAAAAAGTAAAAGTAAAGTGTGTAAAGTGTGGATCTAAATGCATACTTTAGCTATTTTCATTCAAGTATTACTGAAGCTTTTATGTGAAACAATAATAAACTGAATATCTATGCTTTATCCATAACATGCTCCCCAAGGACTCCTATCCTCGAGGAAAGGAAAGGTAAACATGTTAGCGGAAAGAATGCAAAAATGTATTTTTATCATCCTTTCCTTATCTTCATGACAAATAGTTTTTCATTTATTTCATCCTTTCCTTCCTTATTTCTTAATCGGTTGTTGGTGGGTGTCATTACAGGAGGCGCAGTCTTGTAGTCTCCTATAAATAATTCTATTTGTATGATTAAACATACCAGATTACCTTGCCTTTATATGCCAGCGCCGCTGCCTCGGCTGTAGTGTGACTATATTAGATGGGAAAGTATGAATTATTAATTGTATAAACACTGAGGGGTGTAATTGTCTGTCCCTATCTGTCTTTGCTGTGGACTGATGTGGAAATGAGCTTCAGTCTGAGTCCCTGAGATAATGATTGAAGCCAAGAGAGGGATGGAATGAGCGGAGAAGGAATATAAAGAAGCAGAAAGAAAGAAAAGAAAAAAAAAGAGGCGGAAGGTGGTGAAAGCAGCTGTGCAGCCCTGAGAAGTGTGTCACTCGGTGAATGCTTGAACATTTATCTCACAGTGTGTCATCTCTAAAATCATCCATAAGGCTGTATGTACACGTAGCTGAATTAGTTATTTATTTTCATCTCAGGCTACACTACGTGTAAGCAGAGCCCTCCAACAGTATGCATATATGTGTGAGTACATGGATCTGTGGGTTTGTCTGTGTGCGTGCGTGTGTGTGCATGTGTATATCTTTGTATACCTCCTCTCCTGTTGAGCTTGGCATATCCAGGTGCATATCCACTGGAGAAGACAGATGAGCTGGTGAAGGCTGTGTGAGGCAGATGAGAGGCAAGAGCCTCATCACACTTCTCTGTAGAGAGAAAGAACAAATATTAAGACAGAAGGAGAGAGAAACAGGAGAGCGAGATGAAAGAAAAAGAGAATATGATAAACATATATATATATGTATGTGTGTTTTCATACACACTTATTCGCACATGGGAAATACATTAAGTAGGATTACATTACATTAAGAAATTCTACTGTAGGATAAAATCTCAACTTAATCAAACCACTTTGGCAATCTCAAGAACACCTTGCAAAAATATCCACCTTAACAGGTAATCTGGCCTTGAAACCAAATACAGATGCACAGCTGATTTAGAAAAAAATCAAATCAAAACACATCAGAAGTACAAGCAGCTAAACTCTGAAGTGCCCCAGTCCCAGCTTAAGCCCTACTCTGACTTATTCTGCCTTCATTCTTTTTCTGAAACTCCATATGAAATAGGCATCTGTAAATGAATATAATGATAATTTAAGTAGTACTTTTCTGCAAACCGATTTTTATCTGGAAGACTACCACGGCAGTACTAACCTCAAATTCAAGCCACAACTGCTCTCGAGAGAAAAAAGAACGTGACTACAGAGGCATATATATGACATGCACAATCATAGCAGAATCAAATGGGAAAAATAAAGAATATTCCTCACATGCACACAGTGATTAAGTCACTTCTTTTCTCTCAATACACCCCTTTCACTCACTCACTCACTCACACAAACACACTCACCTCTTCCAGTACATTAGGTTTCACGCAGAGAGAAATTGTGAATGGTCTGTCAGGCCAGGTAGGCACAGCCAATAGCTCTCTGTCATTCCCCACTGTGTGTGTGTGTGTGTGTGTGTGTGTGTGTGTGTGTGTGTGTGTGTGTGTCGAGTCTGAGTATGTATGAGGGAGAATCAGATTTAGAAGAAAGAGTATTGTTTGTCCTTCTGTGAATGTGCGTATACAGAGTGTACGTGTGTGTGTGTGTACAGTAGGCTACATCGGAAAGTCTCAAAGACTTTGTGTTACAGGTGGGATCACAGACAAAGGGAACTATCTAATCGTGACCATGTGTGTGAAAATGTCTGTGAGTATGTTTGCACATGAGTGTGCATTTCTCTTTGGAAAGCCTCTCTCCTGGTCTGAAAGAGCTCCACATTTTTCTGCTTTTGCTGCCTGCTTTGGCACGAGATACGCGCAGAGACATCAAGGTTCTCCTTTATGAAAAGCAATGACATCTCCGGGACATTCATGTCACCCTGCAATATTCATAAAGTCCACTTGCAACTATTAGGTGGCTGAATCAACATCACAGAAAGGGAGAGAGGGGCAGTGGCATGTTTTCAGCCAGTGTGATTTAAATGGTATGTCCCTTATTAAAAAAGTGTTTGCATGCTATGCAAGAAGGTACACAATTCTTTTAAAACGACTTAGGTGAGTCAGTGTCACCATTTGCAACCCATGCCGGCACAGCTAGCGATGTGTTCCTACTTATCTCCATTTGCAGCTGTTTCACAGGTGCACCTCTCATGCAGCAGCATCTGGTCATGAAATTACAAGAAATCTTTGGGCCATGCTCAAGAGTCTCAGAAATGATCCTTGCACCCTAATTAATGATAATAAGATCCTCTATCATACATACAAATGCACACGAGAACTCTTTAATGGTTATGGACAAATGTTCTGCAGCCATACATGCAGTGATTGACACAGAGACACAAACACTTCCACTGAGACAGATGCAGTCATGCACGCGCTGCATCATATTCATTCACACCCTTGGGAACACAACAGCTTTACTTCAGCTTCTGTCTAATGAGTGTTTCTATAGGTTTTTCAGCAAAGACTGGCTCCAGCTGCACATGAACAGGCTTTGTAGGTCACACACACACAAAGAATGTATTGAATAAGGGCTGGGAGAGGAGGCAGGAATGGAATGAAGGAAGGAGGGGAGTTAATGGAGAGAAAGTAGATTTTAAAGGAATCAAGGTGGTGAGAAATATAGCGAATTTCTTCAGTGCCTCCGCTTATTTCCTTAGGGCTCTCTAAACTCTCTTTTGGGGGAAACCTCTATAATGTACAGATTTTAGTGACCAGAAGATTATATACTAAAAAAGAAAAAGAAAAAGCTGGGAAGTTAACCTGCACCAAGGCCAACGTTCCATTTCACAATTTAAAAGTAACATGAATCAACATGAGAGCTCGCCCTCCCCCTGTGCTCCACCTCTCCAACATTTTGGTATTATTTGCGTAACCTTGCAGAAAAGAAAAAAAAAAATACAGAAGATGGTAATGATTGCATACCTCAACATTAGCTTGCTTTAGCTCAGGAATGATGGTTCCAATATACAGTGGCTATTAACAACCCTGGCCAGTAATGTGGAAACATCTCAAAATATTATATGTGAAAATTAATCTGAAACATTTGCATCTGTTCACTTGGGCGGTCAGTAAAGCTGTCAAACTCTTATTTTCCTTGCACCTCTATGTGTACAGCTTGTTTCTGCTGGTTGCTGTTTTTTTGCTGATTCCCAAGTCCAAAGGTATCCCCTGCCATGTGCATTATTCATGTATGTATTCAGCCCTTATGTCTGCTGGCTTCATTCCACAGGCACTGATTCTACTCCCAGTTGAAATTTTAGCATGCTGTTTGGATACAGAAGGGAACCAGTGATAACTCTGGCAACATTAATGCCAATATGGATATTAAGTTTAAAAGCTGTTCCTGGTTGATTCAATTGTAGAAGGATTTTTTTCTTTTTTTTTTTTTATATCAAAAAATGGGCTCATTCCCATTCAGATTTTTGCATTATACCAAGACAAGGTCAGAATCTTAGCAGTTTTCTTACAAGGAAACTCCAGCGCTTGAAAATGTCAGCGTATTATTTTGTGTAACGGCAGATAAATGGATCAGAACTGATGGAGTACAGTCCTATTGTATTCCAGAACTGAATATGTTTAGAAACTTTGAACAGATGGAACTAGCAAGTAAAAAATGAATGCAATTTATTGTCCTATTATTATTATTATTAGCAGTATGTGAACTTTATAAATGCACTGTCCATGCTACCTATTTCCATTGTTTGAGCGTCAAATACTGCCACTTTTTCAAAGCTATGTCTCAAAGGCAAGTACAAAGTGTCCTTTTAGAGCCTTGTTGCACCAATTTGTTTCAAGATTAGAAAGCGAGAATCAGTTCTCTTTGAAAGAGCGACAGTCTGCATAAACAGGAAAGACCATAGTCGTGAAATTACTGGCAATAAATCTTACATTGTCTCTTTTCTCATTTCTCAGGGTCCTTAGGGATTGCACCTGTAAAAATAACAGTAATGTGCTGATTTATTGTTTTGCAATGATTAAATCACAGCACAGGGTTATACACAGGTAAATTGTACACTATGTGTGAGAAAGGGTAGCTTCTGATTCTTTCCCCTAGCTGCTAATTAAACTTTGAAAGAGCTCTAAAATCATACCCATCAATTATTTACTGATATATCTCAAAGGATCCAGCTGCTGCACATACAATGTAGCCTTGTAATACATGGGAAACTAGATAGGAAGCATAAAGTGGGAAATTAATTTAATTAAACTACACACATTTACACACTGGATGCATTATGTGTGACACATTAAAATAGTATGCTTGCTTACTATGGGGCCAGTGCCTGGTTAGTTAAAATTTATTAAAAAAAAACCCCACATTGACAAATGCAGACCACATGGTTATATGTTTCACGCTCAATAGAGAGGTCATAGCCATTGATATTTGCCTGGGTCTCAAGCGCATAGCAGGGATCTGTATGTTCAGGTACTTTAGGGTAAGCAAATGACTACAATATCCAAGTGCAAATGTCAGCCTGTTCCCCTGTGAGCAAGAGATAGTTTTATGCATGATAGAATGATAGGAGAGGAGAAACAGATAGGGGCAGTGTGGGGGAGTAAAAAGAGAGATAGATAAGATGAAGACAGGACATGAGGAGGAAAAAAAATGGCTACATATCAAAGCCTTCTTAGTGACATTTCCAGTTAAGTAAATAACTAGGATGAAGAAAAACAGCAACCGAAAGATGTGTCAGCTGGCTGCTACCATTTGGGAACAGAGCCATAGACAGACAGTGTTTGGCCAGCTTGTTCAAAGGACTTTTTCACTGCCACATCTTTGGAGCTAAAGGGAGTTGGACACAAGTCCAGCATAATCCATTAGGGGTGAAATTCATGACATCCTAAAGATTAGCTGGAATAAAATCACAGAGTTTAACAGCTAGAAAACTAAACTTTGGAACAGAAGGAGCTGCCATGCCTAAACTCCAAGTGTTGTACCTGCCACATTGGCCATTAAGGCAAATGGCCTTGAAAGAAACAGTTCACGAGTGCTAACAATGCATTTTGATATTCACCTGATAAAACAAAGGAAAAAATGGAACTTAAAGGCCTGCCAGTTTCACCTTTTGCATGTGTTTTAACAATAGGGTCAGCAAATGCAAACTGTTAAAAGCACTACAGCAAACTGCCATCCTTATTTAATGACTGTGAAACCATTGTGTGTGGAGTTTTGGTACTGTGCTGTCAAGTCTGTCCTCTCAACAACACTGAATACTGAAGTTTGGGGACCTGGGGGCTTTTTATGGACCCATGTCATGAACACAGTGGAAGCTGTCAAAAGTGCCAACAGCTGCATGGAGATGCAGTCTGACTCTCCAAAGTGCCAGTGTGTGTGAGAGCTTCTGTCTGTGCAAGCCTTTGTCCTCCGGTTTGCCTGGGAGCAGCCTGTGTCTCTGCTTTCTGTTTTCCATTTTTGTCCAAATTCATGTTTCAATTTAATGAAGTATCTCTGGACTGGAGGCAGTGGCCTTAAATGAAAGAAGACTCTAGAAGACTGCTTTGGGGAGCTAATTTCTGTTGTAATGTTTTGAAATTCATATAACCCATCTTAGCTATTTCTGTCTCGTAAACTCCATATCTGACTTGGAGAGGCCGTCCTCTTCAATGAGATACTGGGTTGTGCTGCTATGGCTGATTTTATCTAAGGCTCTGATGGACTTAGCAGGGTGTTGAAAGGCCTGTTTTCTGAAAATGAGACTTTTTCACTTGATTGCCAGCAAAAATATTGCCGTAAACATACCATTAATGCAAATTTAACACACTGTGTAGAGCAGGTAGAGCAAAATGCCATGAGGCTAATACAGAAGTCGAGATTTGAATCTGCCCCAAGGCCCTTCGCTGCACAGCATCACCCGGTCTTTCTCCTATCTTTCCTGTTTTTTCTCCACTGTCCTGCCTAAAAAGCCCCCCCAAAAAACTCTTGTTATGATTAAATCTTGCAAATAAAAGCATCTCTGATCCCAACATTGTTTTTAAAAAATTCTGACATCACAGAGAAAAAGTTTAAAAAAACAGTCAAATGGCCATTCACTAATTAGCAAGCAGCTACATGTGCATGCTGTCCTGTACACCTGGATTTGCATGACAGGAGATCCCAAGTGGGCTTCACAAAGAGGTATAGGACAAAAATAAACAGATGTTGTGCAGCATAGAAAAGGCCGTTCTAATTGGGATTACAGATGGCTGTTTCTACCTATTGCCAGTGCCTTCGATCAGAAATACAAATTACAAAGTGCACGTTAGATATGGTTTCACTCACTACATGTTGGATATGACTCCAACACAAGTCATTGTGTGACATGTAAGAGTTACAGACAGTTTAGCAGACACTGTAGATGCTATATTATTTTAAAAGAAATATGAAGAAATAAAGTAAAAAAAAAGAAGTTCTTCCAGCCTACGAACACAACACAGTATCTCTAATTTTTATGAACACCATGTGAATATGCAAAATCTGTATGCAAGGGACTAGAGTTTCACCAAGTGTCACACTTGGTCTGAATAAATTTTTGTTTGTTCAGCATGACACTTTAGTGTCCAAAAGCAAAATATATATATATAATGTATGTATATAATGTATGTATATATATGTATGTATATGTATGTATGTATGTATATGTATGTATATATATATGTATGTATATATATATGTATGTATATATATATATATATATATATTTATATATATATATATATATATATATATATATATATATATATATATATGTATATATATATATATATATATATGTATATATATATATATATATATATATGTGTGTATATATATATATGTATATATATATATATATATATATGTGTGTGTCTATATATATATATATAATATATATGTGTATATGTGTATATATATATATATATATATATATATATATATATATATATATATATATATATATATATATATATGTATATATGTATATGTATAAAGTTGTGCGTTACGCATCCTGTATTTCCGTGGATTCACTACAAAGTCTCATTATGCGCCTTTGTGCTCAGGGCCACCGCATTCCTGTGGCATGAAATAGATGGCAGCGGAGTGAATAACAATCATCTAGACCTCAGGGTGGGAGCCCATTCACTTTCAATTCACATGCTACCACAGTGGGAATTAAAATGACCATTTAACTCTCTATGACAAAGTGCTAACTTTTCCAAATATGAAATATGTTCTCTGAAAAAAAGAGGGAAGAAGGGGTTATCACAGTTTTACAGAAATTCATTTCTCACAGGTACAAACATTGCTATATCTTGGTCACTTTTGATTGCTAAAATACATTTATTGCAAATAAGATGTTAATAAATCTTTTCACTTGCAGAAGACAGTCTTTCATGCAGTTTCTCAAATGAAATATTTTGTCTCATTCCTTTTGCTGGCATCAAAAATGAGCAGTTTTCTTGGAAAAAGATGAGATGCTTTCAACAACTTTTCTCTCGGTAAGAAAATGTTTAGATTTGTGTAACTGAATTCACTTTGCCTAGGACTAGGTACCTATACTCTTCTCTCTCACACTTCACTCCCTTTAATTTATATCCTCCGCCCCTTTTGTGACTCCCATCATTTCTTATTGGAAGACAGTTACTCAAATGAACAGAATCTCTGCTCATGCTGCTCATTTGCGCTTTACTCTTTCAGTGTGGCTTATTTCATTTTCAACCTTCCCTTCCTTTGCCTTTCCTGACCACCCTCCAACTACCAACCGCCACCAGCAGTCTTGCCAGCACTTTGCTTGAGCTGTTAATCAAATTTTTTTGGTCCAGATTCATTTTTCATGTCTTGGAACCATTACCAAACAATTTTTGTCAACGGATCTAACACCCTGTGCCAATGTGAGCAGAGACCAAGCGCATAATCAGATGTTTTGGATGAAGCAACCTCACATAAAGACAGACATTTAAACACATGCGCACGCTAACACATATAGCTTTTCATTTTCACATTAGCATCGAGCTGTCAATTGAAATTTAAAATAACTTTTAAAATGATGCAGAAACAAAATCCAGTAGAGCATCTGAGCATATCGGAATGTATCAGAACATATGACAAGAAAAAACAAAACAGTTATAGAAAAGTTGATAGTATGCTCCGGCTTTGAGAAATGTTTTCTGAACACCAAAATTAATAACAATTAAAAAAAAATGAAAATATTCATATGGGCAAACAATTATAAACATCAGTGGATTCTTTATGAAATCTTATGCTGCATATTCATGCTGTAACATTTGGTCTAAACAAATAGTTCAGAGTATCATAAGCCTCATTTCACCTGTGTGACAATTTGATGAACTGTACTTCACATAATTATCTGCTGGAACAAACGTCTGTGTCCAATTTTATGTTCCAACCTCCTTTAGAAACAATCCTGATATCATCTGGCAGCGGTTCCCTCTCCCAATCAAATCTTTGCAGCCAGTTTCTTGTATAAAAAACATGGGCTCCCTTTTTCAGTTTGCCCAATATTATTTTGTGGACCTTCTGCAGTCATTCAAGATTCAGTTAGCTATACCTAGCCAGCTCAATAAGCCTTTTGTGGGTCTGGTGTATAGGCTCATCTATTATTTATTCTACTAATTAAAGGGGTGCTCACAATGACTGATTCTCTGTGTTACTAGTAATCCACGGAGCCCTGAGCTACTTTATGGGAGGTCTGCAGTGGCAGGATGAACCCCCTGGCTGGACTCCTCGGATGTTTTTCATGCAGTTTTAGGAAAAGATGTGAAGGGACAGGGCCAGTGCATATGTGTAGTCTATTTAGAGTGAATTATAAAGAGAGACCAGCTGTTACATTCCCTAGGAAGTCCAGTGGATGTGGCGAAGTAACAGTGAAAGGTGACAAGGAGACAGCATTGCCAATATAACAAAAGTTATTTTATTAACTAAAAGAGAAAGCCACGTCGCTGTCACCATCAAAACACAAAGAAAAAAACAGCAAAACTCAGAAGCAAGAGTAAGTCAAAAGTCACTCAAAACTACATTCTTCACAGAGCAGGAGTAAGCACACAGCTCATGCTGTAAAGAGAATGGTACTCTGGCTCCCTGAGCTTAAATACTCCCTGGCCTAATTGTGGTGTCAAGTCAGCTGCAAGGGGCGCTACCTAAAGCTGGGGAGGGAGAGCAAATACATACCCACACAGGCCAAAACCACTGTAGGCCTGCTAACACTATAACATCAGACTCACTTCACTGGTTTCCCCTCACTGCTGTGAAAAACAGGGATCCATTCCATTCCATGCAGTTACTCATACACACAGCAATTGTAGCATTGCTGCTTAAACATGATATAATCAATGGATTCTTGAAGTTGATTTTCTTGGTTTGTGTAGACATAAATTTCCCTACTTAAAAAACCTTTTCTGATTAACATAATACTCTTTTTGAATACAAACCAGTGTGTTTCCTGGATTTCACTGAGTCTAACGTGTGCTGGTCTGTGACATGTTAAAGTTATATTTTGTCACATCTATTTTGCAACACAGTTGCTACTTTATTTTGTGCTTTTGACTCAGCCATCATCTATTCCTTATATAGAGCAATATTTGAGAATTCTCTAATTTCAACTTGAATTTTCATTTACTGATAGAAGGTGCAACATGTAAGAAAAGGAGCTGTATGAAGTCTTCTTTTACCAGGTATCAAACAACCTAATCAACCCTTCGACACTCTGCATTTTTGCCTCTCGCTGTCACCCTCTGGCGATATGCCTAGCTGTTTGATCTGCCCACAAGGTGCCAGGTCAGATCAGTTATACCTGCCTGATTCAGTGAACTCTCAGCCAGGGCTGATCTGCTCAGAGCTGCATGAAGCATAACCCTCTGTCTCTCACTGATACACTCGACCTGCAAAAGAGTGTGGGTCAGGGTGTGCACAGGTGTGTGCAGTTGAGAGCGAGCACAGAGGAACGTTGGATTAAAACTCAGGAGAGCTTGGTTATAGAGACAGACAGAATGAGAGAGACAGACACTGATATTTGTTTAAGGAAGAAGTGATGGTAAGTTAAAAAATGCACTAGAAAGCATAAAAATGAGAGTAAAAGAGAAGTATCGAAGTGCGTTTGTCACTACATTCATCTTGTGTGACCTTGGGAATGACTAATAGCTGCAATGCAATAAGCTCGAGTATGTGCTCCAACACAGAGTTGGTGCAAGTGGTGAACACTTAATCTGAGTCACAGTGGAAACTTGCATCATCATTTTAATTTAGTCCACATGTAGTTAACACCGGTTTGCTAAGGGAACTGTCCATTGAACACTCTATGTAGTCTCCTGTATATATGTTTTTACAAAATATCACATGAGATGCATACAATTATCTACTTTGTCTCAGGCATTTGCAACTCAATGCTCAGTATGCAAAGAACAGGAAATACTGTATTTGTCCTCTTTATTTCCTCATCTGGGGTGCAGTGGAATTGTTGGGTTTTGTTGACATTACTTTTTCATGCGTAAGTCGAGTGCACGTGAACAAGCCCGTTTGAATTTGTTGCTGTCTTTATGAAGCTAGCAGAAAAATGTGTCATATTTGTATGATTGGTACTGAGATCATGGAATTTATTGCATAAATATGAAAAAAGAAATGTTTGTAACAACTATATACTACGTAAATACAGATTGCTAAATGCAGTTTTGTATAGCGAGATCTTGGTAATATCAAACACCTCAAACAAGTGCACCTAGTAACATAGTTCTCATTACAAAAGAGGATTATTAATTATTTCCCATGGTTTCTCAGGTAGGAATGGCTTCATTTCAGAGGCCATTAAAATGCCATCATGCAAAGGTGATAGTGAGATGGTGGGATTCAGCTTATTGGTTTGTGATATTGGCGTCAAAGCAGCTTAGGCAGAAACACATTCAAGGATGGTCAGTTTAAAAAAACACTGCTTTTATAAGAAAAGTGAGTAACTGTGAGCTGCGTTTGGCCAAAGAACGAAGGCTAGAAGGATCAATGAGATACTAAGTTATATAAGAAGAATTTAATGTGGAACATAATATACTTGCTCTGTGTCTGAAAAGTTTAAAATTTTATCTGGCTGATGCAGAAAAAATAAACAGTCCAGTCATCAGGTAATTGGAAGAGTGAGACTCAACAGTAATGCCAATTATGCAGTTTACAGTATTTTGGAAACCAACAGGCTGTGGTGGTAAATCATCCAAGCAAGCTGCAGGGTTTGGCTGCCAATCCATGCCAGTTCTAATAAGGGTTTATTGGCAAAGTCCATCATGTCCAGGACCTAAAATAATCTGTATATACCCATGGTTACACAACTTTTTATTTTTTATTGATTTTTTTTAAAGTTTAGTCTACTGTGTTGTCATAATAATAAAAAAAAAAAAAACTCAGAGTCATGTTTATATATTTGTTATTGTGCAGGACAGATATAATTAAATGGGTTAAAAATGTTTCTATGATATAATATTAGGCTGTCTCTGGTTCATTTATACCCTAATTTCCAATCTGGAGAATAATATCGCAGACACACATGCACCGACTGTGTAGAGATACTTCCATGCAGGCACGTGTAAACAAACATTCACAAGCCCACTTCCCCTATATCACCAAAATTGTATCATACCCCATGCATGAAATTGCCTCTGGTACATGAAAAATACAGAAGAATAACAACAATCTAATTCAACACACTAAAAATATAATTTTATTTGTCTGTGTGTTGTTATCAAAGATGTAACAATGTGCCCATTATATCACAAGCTGAAGTGTGCACAACAGTCTATTATGGTGCATGTGAAATAACATGTGTTTTCCATGTTTTAAAGGTTTACTACAATTTATTTTAGAAACAAGTGAAGCAAGCACAAAAAAAATAAAGCATACGTACTGAATAATAAAACCTTTGCACATTCTTTCCATTTCCCCAACTATAAATGCCTGCACTGCTGTTCTGAATTAAAGCAATCACTGAATCACAGGATTCCAGGACGTTCTTAGTCTTTTTCTTCATGGAAGTTGGGGAGAAATCACAGGCCTCTCTCTGCACCCTCTTGTCTGCTCATAAAGATGATTTGCCACCAATCTGGCAACTGAAGCCTATAATATCACTCCCTTCACTGCCCTCCACCCCTTTGTCAGCCCTAAACTCCGCCATGCTGAGAAACAATATGTTCTGACTGGCAGTAAAAGATGAGGACTGTCACAAGGGCATGAGGGAGAAGGAGATCAAAGAGCTTGTGTCACATATGTGTTAAACTTCATGCATGAATAGAACTGAATTTTGGTATGTGAATTTACATATTCACCTACCCAGTTCACTTCCTTTCATAAGAGTCCCATGCTGGTGTTCAATATGCCCTGTTTGCCTTACAGAAAGGTGTTGATGGGGGGTAACACGCATGAAAATACAGACAGACTGGCCTCAGCGGGAAGACAAATTAGCGATGTGTAGACTTGGGGCTTAAAAACTTCCATAAGAATCTAAATATCAATATCAGGGCTGCTTATTGAATCTGATCGCTTTCATTCTGCTGTGAAATCTACAGTTTGTGCTAACAGTCATCAGTAACTACATTTAAAAAAATGCAAAGGCAAACAAGCATGCATGCAAATGTTAACTTCTTAAGGCTGAGAACGCAGGATAGAAAGGCTTTTGATTGGCACATGTAAATTATATGGAATTCTGTTGCTGAAGAAAGGCAAGCAGAGAAGATTACCTAGGTCAGTGGTGTGCTGCTACTGAAGGTGGGCTGCAGTAATAACAGAAATTCAGTTTGAAATTACTCACAAGTATGCATAGTTACATATTAATAAAAATATGGGATGGGACTTGGTCATGGGATTTTGTGGTTTTCACGTGGGCCACAGCACTCTTGACTTTGGGAACCAGTGACCTATGTGATTAGCAAGAGACAACTTATGTGTTCAGGTGATAAATCATTGAGTAATTTGCTCATTTACCTGCTAATGCTGCCTCTGTTTTCACACATATCTGTGTATGTGTATATGTCTAAAGATATTGTGTATAATAGCTGATATCAGAGCTGTGAAAGCAGAGCAAAGAACAACTAAGATGGCAGTAAATTAAAAGATAAATGCAATCAGGCAACATATACAACATATATATATATAAAAAATCTAGATTGTGAGAGTTTATCACTATGATAATATTACTTACTTCACAAGTCCCCAAAATCATCATATCAGTTGTGTGTTCCGACCACCCAAAACAGTTACAGAAATTACATATAGGAGTGTTTCCCCTCTAAAAGCACTAAGAAAATCCACATTTGCGGTAGGTGACATAGAGCTGGCACAGACACACCTGACTGGGCTTCAAGACTCACCTGGGACCCTATTTAAAAGCTAGCTGTTTACTTTGTTTTCCACTAACACTTGGGTATTTGGAACCAAAAAACTGACAGCTTGGGTTAAAGTAAATCTGGAGGCATCATTAAACACATGTTAGAAAGATTCATTTTCTAGGTATTAGGATTCTGCTCATTGTGTATTTTTTTATGTACACACAGTATACAGTGGTATCTTTAAAAGGCTTGAACATAAAAGTTGTATGTTCAATAGCTTGAACATACAACTAATGAGTACTACAGATGGACATATAAATTGAAAAAACAAGCAAAGAAAGAGTAAAGTGTGGTTTGTCACTAATGAGAGGTGTAACTGTTAACTTTTGTTGCCTATATATATATATATATATATATATATATATATATATATGTTAGACCACAACAGAGCACAGACA